>NW_015386638.1:648568-652180 GCF_001527695.2 Protobothrops mucrosquamatus | reverse complement strand
CTACTATTATATAGATGTCACACCTGTGACAGGTAAAAACATGCTTTTTTTGAAAAACAGCGCCATCTGTTGGACGTAAAAGCAACACACGCTAGCATTGTGAAATTAAACATATTACAAACGTGCGCTTTCTCTTTTCTTTCTTTTCCATTTAACCAGACTGAGCCACAGCAACGCGTGGCCGGGTACAGCTAGTTATAAATGAATTGTGTGGACTTATGGGATAATGCAAGAACAATATAATGAATTAAAGCACTTGATTATCAATTTCCAAAATATATTAAAATCATGTGAATGATTGCAGAATTGCAGTTCTGTTGCTTTTGATTTTTGTTTATTTTCTTACGTGTCTTTAAAATTGCAGACTTAATGTGGAATCTGTATAAGAATTCTTAAACTTTCTCCATTTAAAAATTAAAATGGTAAAAATACTATTTTGTTTATGATAAATAAGTAGTAATAGATGCTTTGAATAAGAGCCAAATTCATAACACAGTATGTTTTAAGGCTTATTTAATATGAATGCATCCTCTGGCAATGCCCTTTTGACTGAGAATTTAATGGGACGCTGAGAGAGAGTAGGAGCTGCTTGATGTTCAACTAATCACAACCAATTTTCTATCTCTAGTTTTGCCTCTTGATTACAGCTTTGTTAACAGGGTGTCTTTTAAATTAGAAAATACAGGTAGTCCTTGACTTACAACAGTTCATTTAGTGACTGTTCAAAGTTACAACAGCATTGAAAAATGTGACTTATGACCTTTGTGGTATCTCCATGATCATGTGATCAAAATTCAGATGTTTGGCGACTGATAAATATTTATGACCATTGCTGTGTCCCAAGGTTATGTGATCAACTTTTGTGACCTTCCAACAGGCAAAGTTAATGGGGAAGCCAGATTCACTTATCAACCTTGTTACTAACTTAACTACTGCAGTGATTCGCTTAACAAATGTGGCAAGAAAAGTTGTAAAATGGGGCAAAACTCACTTAACATATGTTTTAAGTGCTTTTATAATAATAATTCTTCAATATGTGAACAAACTCTGATTACATTTCAGGTCACTGTATTTTAAGTTTATGTATAGTTCTATTAGCCTTCTTACATTGCAGTTTTTCCAACAAAGCCAGCCAAAATATCATGCTTATTGCATTCAGATAAGCCACAAATAGGTAATACATTCGTGTAGAAAGAATATCCAGTTTCCTTAAGAGAAAATGTATAGCTCATTATTTTCTACAAAACTATTGCTACAGCTACAACAGATTGATGCAAACTTTTACCTTTAATCTCTTAGCCCCGATCAGGCTGATTTTATTGAGTAGTTGAAAAAAAATGTTTTATACCTTGCCTTTAACAGGTGCCTGCTTAAACGTATTGAGCCATGTTGGCATTTTTGTTATTTCAACAAAAGCATAGTGCTTTGTATTTTAAAAAATAAATGATAGATAATATAATGTGAAACAACCAATTTTATTTCTTTATCCATTCAGTGGTGATTAGAATTCTAATAATCCTTTTGAATTTGCAATGTTTCTGCAAAAATATGAGTTAAAACCTGATCTGTTCTCCAAGTATAGGGTTTTTGATTCATTTATTTTAATTGGGTTCTCTAGATTTTAGGACATGTTCAAATCAAATATCTTTATTATGTTCTTTGACTATCCTTTACAATTTAAAAAATACAGTAAAGAAAGGTTTAATATAACAATTAGTTATTAGGGAAGGGGAAAATAATGGGACAATAAAACAGCATGTCTTATTAAAAAAAATTATGCAGTTGTGTGACTTGGGGGGAAAATGGCCACTTAACAAGTTAGTGTCCCATAAATACACACACACACAATTTATCTGTATGGCCCACATAGTTGTAAATGATTGGTGCAATCAAAGCAAATATTTAGGCACTGTACAAGGGGCACCGTATGAGAAAATAGCTGGGAGTTTTGGCTTCCCTAGAACCACAAGGACAAACTCTTTTTGAATAAGGGTTCCGTGAAATCTTCCTTCCAGTAGGGCTCATGGGAGGGCATAAAAACAGGCATGTTTTTAAAAAGGCACATCTATATTTGCTTACTGTTAAATTGTATAAGTACCCCGCAATTGAAGGCTTATGATTGTCTAACAATTGGAGATAGGATTCAGGGGCACCTGTGATATTATTTTATTGATGTGTCTGTGATATTCTCTTTTACTGTTGATTTGGCCTTCTCTAGGGTTAACTGGCCTACATATTCAGGAGAGAGGCCAAGACAGCAGGGTTCTATGCAGGTACAGTGTCAATGGAATTGGTAATTGTCTGACAGCAAAGGTATCGGGCCTGTAGGCTCAAACATGATTCTAAGACCTGAGGTTGGTATCCTAGTCCAGACCTGAGCCTTAATACTTGGCACATTGGCTTCAAGCTTAGTACTTCATTGGGGATGCATTTTTGGGGTGCCAAACAAGGTTTTGAGAAAATCTGATTGGATGGCTTCATGTATGGCCTGAATTGTATGCCATATAATAGTTGGGCAACTATTTTAGCTGTAAAGAGTTTAACTGCTGTTGGGATATAATTTGCTCCTTGTTGCCTATGAAATGCAATTATTGCTTGTATGCTGTTTTGGGTAGTAGAAGAGATATAATTTACCTGGACAGTTCATTTTCTTGAGGGCCGAAATACTATGTTCAAGAATTTAAAGTATTTCACCTGTTCTAATTCATGGGAATCAATTGTTCATATGTACTTTTGTCTTCTGTTAGAAAAGACTAGTGCTTTAGATTTGTCATAATTATTAATTGTTCCTCATTACAGCAGGATGCCGGTGTTCTCAGTCATGCCTATAAAAGACAAGAGAGAACTACATCATCAGCATAAAGTAAAATTGGGAGTTGTCTGTTAGTTTAGCAGTGTAGATATCCCCTGGGAGGGGGGTTGATAGAGAATTGATTTATATGTTAAAAAGCGATGGTGCAAGGATGCATCCTTGTTTCATTCACCCTTTTAAGAGTGTGGATAAAGTTGGAAAGGTCCCCTACTGGTGACATCTTACTTTAAGGCCAGTTTTATCGTATAATTTATGAATTAGGACCAAGAATCTTATTTGGCGGATCTGCTCAGGGTCTTAGCCTTGAAATGTTGTCAAAAGCCGCCTTGAGTTAGTTCATGCAGAAATGCCCATGCAGAAATGCTGAAAATTCAAACAGGTTCACTGTTTATACCACTGTGGGTTGGGACTGAGAAACAGTAAGTGGCTCAAAATCACCCAGTGAGTTGCTATGTGTGAATCCTGAGTTTGTTTCTCTGGTGCCAAAACTTGATATAAGTAGTCCTCGACTTACAACCATTCATTTAATGGCTATTCAGAGTTGTAACAGCACTGAAAAAAGTGACTTTCTGACCAGTTTTCACACTTATGACCATTGTAGCATCCCCATAGTCGCATGATCAGAATTCGGATACTTGGCAGTTGGCATGTATTTGTGACAGTTGTACTGTCCCAGGGTCATGTGATCACCTTTTCCGGGCTTCTGACAAGCAAAGTCAATGGGGAAGCCAAATTGACTAAACATCTGTATTACTAATTTAACAACTGTTGTGATTCACTTAACAATTGTGGCAAGAAAG
>NW_015386638.1:583394-648372 GCF_001527695.2 Protobothrops mucrosquamatus | reverse complement strand
CATCCCCATAGTCGCATGATCAGAATTCGGATACTTGGCAGTTGGCATGTATTTGTGACAGTTGTACTGTCCCAGGGTCATGTGATCACCTTTTCCGGGCTTCTGACAAGCAAAGTCAATGGGGAAGCCAAATTGACTAAACATCTGTATTACTAATTTAACAACTGTTGTGATTCACTTAACAATTGTGGCAAGAAAGTTCGTAAAATGCAGCAAAACTCATAACTGTCTTGCTTAGCAACATAAATTTTGAACTCAATTGTGGTTGTAAGTCAAGGACTACCTTCATTGCATGTACAAAGGAAAACAAATATCTTTTTAATTTAATCTTGAATCTCCAAAATTACTAATATTTGTAACAATAGAATAGTCTGATGTAATTTTGGGGAGGAAGTTTATCTTAGAAAATACACATAGTCGTCAATTAATGATGGTAACTTGGACTGAAACTGCCCTTGCTAAGTGATATGATCATAAAGTATAATATCACATGATTACACTGCTTAGTGGTGGTAGTTCCTGCAGTCTCCATTACACTGTTAATTGAGGATTTCACATGATTGCGGCTTCCAGCTAGCTTCCATATTGCCTTTGCTTGTGGGAAATTGTGATTGTGCCAGCAGGGAAGGTTGCAGATAGCATTCAAGTGACTGTGGGATGCTGTGACAGTCAGAAATCCAAACCATCTGCTGAGCGCTTGGATTGCAGTCATGTGACCACGGGGGCACTGTTCTGGCCAGAACTTTGAACACAAGTCATAACTACCTCTCATTCAGAACTGTTACAGGTTCAGACAGTTGTTGAACTGTTAACAAGAACCACTTGTATAAGGAAGCAATTTATTTTCAGTTTTGTCTTTCTGATTTAAATGTTGGTTACAGTTTGTCTTTAGACTATTTTAGATTGTTCATATTAATAAATACTGAAATCATCTATAGGTAGTCTTTTGAGCTCCAAGCCAGCCAGTCCATCACTGTCGTAACGTGTGATGGTCATAAATTGGGTCACCTATGTGACCAACCTGATTTTACCACTTTTTTTTTTGCAGCCATAAAATAAATGCGGTAGATGCAAAGCAAACTAGTGGTTCGGTATGGACACGGTTTTGCCCAAAATGGGAAGTACATGCCAGTTTGGGGCAAAACCATCCTAAAATGTAGTCACATGTCTGCAGGAAGCTACAAATGGCTCCAAATGCAGCCTGGTTGCTGAGCCCTCTAAATGCAGTCATGTGATCATGGGGTGAACAGCTGTCAGAACCTTGAATCCAGGTTGTAAGTGCCCTTAGAAATGTCTATAACTTTGAATGGCCGCGAAGTAACCAGTCGTAAGTAGAAGACTACTTGTCTGTATCCCTAAATTTGTTCTGTAGCCTTTGTTAAAATGCTCTGACATGGTAGGATGAGTGAATAGGGCTCAAAAAGTGTTGTAAATATCAGAATGTTTAGTTTTCACCATACTGTGGATTGGGGTGTACCAATTCAAATAAAATATTTTATTAAATAATACTAATGTGCGATGCTCTATCTTATGATGATATCTTGCAGCATATATAGGAAGAGGATTGTGTCACTGGAGAGAATTTGAATCAGCTTTGGTGCAGTCTAGTGTCTATTTTAAATGCTTCTAGTAAACTTAAACTATTTGGTTTAATAGTTGAATATGGCTTGCTCAAATCTTGGCAATTGACTTATGTACAGTTGCCAAATGCCTGAATTGCGGTCACATGACCAGGGGGCAGTTGTCAGAACTTTGAATCTGGATCGTAAGTAGCCCTGGGGAGATTCATCATAAGTTGAGGATTACCTGTATTCTAAATGGGGAAAGTCTTCTTCAGGTTAAGGTAGTCTCCTGTGATTTCTTGGACACATCTGTGGAATTGTCTTGGCAACAGTATGTGAGGGATTTGCTATTGCTTGCTTCTGAAGTTTTTTTTTGGTTTTGTTTTTTGACTCCCTAGTCTAGCATACAGTCCTAATATTTTCTGATGGTCTTGCATCCGTGTATTACCTGATTTGGCCGTCGTTAACATTTTAGATCAGCAGGACATATATTTCACTTACATATTATTTGAAATAGAGTCTTATCAGGAGAATCAATCAGGAACCACTAATTAAAATTAACCCAGTATTGGCCATGGATTAACATAGGCCATGGATTAACATTTCTCAGGGTGTTCTGTGATGGCACAGTGTTGTTTTTACAATGCTAAATAATGTTTTCCGAACATAAAAAACAGACACTAGAGAAAAGATTTGGGACTCTTGTTGGATTTTTAAGAAATAGAGAATGTTTTTCCATGAATGACATTTTTATATCTCCAGGATAATATTTAAAATAACATCATATATTGAATTATCTTTCAGGTTATGCAATGGTCTCTGCAAGATGGCTTGTTCTTGAGTTGGAGCTTTTTAAAACAGATCTACGCTGGTACTTCAACTTTATTAAGCGGACTATAAATTTTTCTCTCTCAACAACTACATAAGCAGACAAAATTGCAAAAATCTGCCCTGTTTCGAGTATGACAGCCACGACTCGTGGCTCTCCAGTAGGAGGGAATGACAGTCAGGGACAGGCTCCTGATGGACAGTCCCAGCCTCCTCTGCAGCAGAATCAGGTATGTTAAATATGGCTTTGCAAAGTACATGCATTCATTTGAATATAACAGTAGAGAATTCTAATTTAGAATTAATAATAGGGAGCCACTGTTGGCTGCAAATATATGTCCACTTGGCGACTGTTCTAAATTACTCTAGTGCTAAATGAGTGGGGCTCAACAACAGATCCTAATACTTGCAGCCATCATAGCTGTCATGTGTCTGATTAACGAAACACTTAAAAGAACTTTCAGGCATTTTTTTAACCTAAAAGCCTTTATTAAGGTTACAGAGATGTCAGTACGGCATGGTGGAATGCTAAGATCTGATTTTCTTTTCCGTTGCACATACATTCCAGGCATTTTTCCCTCCCCTATTTTGGGGTCGTGATTCACTTCCGGTTCCTTTTTCCTTATTCTCCTCCCCTTTCACTGTTGCCTGATTTAACTATAAAAATACCAGACAGTTCTGCATATTGTCAAAGCAAGAATATACAGTATTTGCAGCGTTGACAATAGCTTTCCTGAATCATACAGTGATTTGGGCCTTTAGCAACTGGCTTGCAGTTACAATGTTGCAGTGTCCCCTGGTCACCCGATTTCCATTTCCAACCTTCACTGCTGGCTTCTGACAAGCAAAGTCAATGGGAAAGCTGTCAGGAGATCACACAGATAGTAATCATGTATCTGTAGAGCACTGTGACAGCAAGGATTGGCCTAACAACAGCAACTGGGACTGCTAGAAGTGCCGTCATAAGTTGACGCGGTGATGTGACATCATTATGACCATGTCACTTATCAATGGAGTTCCTAGTCCCAAAAAACTGGTAAGTGAAAACTATAATGTGATTTCTTTTTTAAATTTTTTTACATATTAAGGTGCCTAATAAACAAGGCTCCAGAAATTCTGATTGGATTTGCTAATCAAATGTTTCTGTTTTCTATGACTGTGCTTTGTTCAATGCCAAAGTGAGAATAGATGTGCAATTTAGCTGTTTAGTATAATCTAATCAGTCTTACTTTATATCAGGGGTGTCAAACTGCCGGCCAGAGGGCCAGACAGAAGCCGTACCCACCCCATTGCCGGCAATAGCAAAACTGTCCCAATACGTTGCGCAGCGTCACGTGACATCACGAGTTTGACATGTCTGCTCTATATGAAGAGTAACTGTATTAATGTTTTGATGAGCCTATAGTAAAAGTAATGCATTTAGTGCACTGGGAAGATTGTTAGTGTTCCTGACAAAATGTATGCTTCTATGCTAACAGAAATAATTGATATAAGATAAGCAGTATAAATCATATAAGAAACAGTAAGGCAATCAGCAGGGCTTAAGAGAGAAACACAGTTGTAGATAGTGTATTTTTTGCTTACTTCACAGCTTGCTTGGCATGCAAAGTATTTAGGTACATGAGACTCTGAACCTAAGCTTTATCAAAGATTTCTTTTGTGTATATAGCACAAGTGCTATTCCATATGTTAGCTAATACAGAGCCCCTAAAATGATCACACTTTTCAGCAATCAATATTAGAAAAGGGTAATCATATTAAAATTTCATTGATTTTCGAAAGAAATAATGTTTTAAATAACAATTAAATTTAGTATCCTGTCAAAAAGATAAAATTGATATCTGTAGATACCATTACGGTAGTAGTCTATGGAGATTCTCAGTCAACCAGGTGCTAATTATCCCAAAGATGTTTTTTCACAAGGCAACTGGACTTTTTAGTTTTTCTTTGAAGACGTTTCGCTTCTCATCCAAGAAGCTTCTTCAGCTCTGACTGGATGATGGGGAATGGAAAGATTTATACTCCTTGAAGAGAGCTGGTCGTTTGCATTCTTTTAAAGAGTCATTGAGGCCACCTGGAGGTTTATCTGTGTCGTCAGGGTCACCTGAGTAGTGCAAATGGCTGTGGAGCCTTCTTGGAACTGTTGAAAGGACTCTGCTGTAGACTGAAGATAGATGATGTCATATCCCAAAGCCCTAAACTCTTTCACAGGAATTCCACCCACTCACTGGATGGGTGGAATACCTGTGAAGGAATTTAGGGCTTTGGTTTCTACCTCTTCCATGTAGAGATTGGCCACAGTGTGGGACACAGGTGAACACTATGGTAGTCAGAGGTTATAAACATGCAAGATTGGAATAAAGCAAAAATAAAGACTGTACTTGTTACAGTGGAATCAGAGTGTATTTGTGTGATTGTAGGAAGAACAAGCAGGTCTGTCTTAGACCACAGTTGGAAATATTAGCACATGGTTAAGTTTTAACGCAATCTTGAATATAAAACCTAAATAAGAAGAAAACAGTAATCGACCTTCCTAACCTTTCTAGAATCTCAGTTTTAGTCATGTTTAAATGCTCATATGAATCTATAGACAAAAATGATGGCATTTGAATAGTTCATGGAAATCCATAGTTTCCATTTCAGACTTCTTCACCTGATTCTTCAAATGAGAATTCCCCAGCTACTCCCCCTGATGAACAGGGTCAAGGTGATGCCCCACCACAACTTGAAGATGAAGAACCTGCATTTCCACACACTGATTTGGCAAAACTGGATGACATGATCAACAGGTTATTTTTTAATACTTTTGTAATTTTCAAAATTTCCAACAGTTGTACAGTTAACTTCTATTGGCATTTTGGATGTATTTCAGTGGCTTTTAAGCAAATACTCCCACTTCTTATTTACCAACTACCTTTGTTATTGATTATTTGAAATATGACAAAAAGTAAAAAAAATACTTTCCATCAATGTGTGCATTTATGACCAAATTTTATATTCTTGACAACAATGCATGCTGGAATAAGAGTAATGCTGGTGTAGCTATATGAGAACTTGATTTAAATGAAATGGCAGAAACCCAGTGATCTTCACAGCATCTATCTTCTCTCAGTATGTATTCATTTAACAACCTGCTCGTTGCAACAGAACTCAGCTAAACAAAAGTGCACATAAAAACTCGAATTATTTACAAAGAACACTATTGAATTGTTTCAGATTTTTCCTAAGTGCTTCCGAATGTATGACCCAGGTATTCGGGATACATGAGTGGGGAAAACCTAGATGTAATGTAAAATGAATTATATTCTTACGTTTTCCTAGACCTCGATGGGTTGTTCCTGTATTGCCCAAGGGAGAATTAGAAGTTCTTCTAGAAGCTGCTATTGAGCTTAGTAAAAAGGGTAAGCTGAAAAATAAATCATTAAGAAAAATGGATATAATTAATATTCCTGGCTACATTTTAAAATGGTTTATCTGTGTGAATTGGGAATTCTTTTAAACAGACGCTACCTTAGTGCCTTTTAATTCCTGTTTCTTTGTTAACAACTCAAAAACATTTAGTTTTTCTAGGTCTGCCTTCCATCCTCAGCTATTTGTGTTCTGATTATTTTTTTCTTCCAGGTTTTTAGATTTTTCATATTAAAAATCCTGTGGTATTAAATATTTTAGATTTACTAAAGAAACTAGCATTTTTATGCAATTTTGATAAGTACAATAAATACCTAATGCTACAAAGGGCTTTAAACGGCTTTCTTTTGAAAAAGGTTTTGAATGATCTGTTGTCATTGGTGTTTTGAGGACTGAATTTCCATTGAAATAATTTTATTAATTTTTTTTATATAGGTCTTGATGTTAAAAGTGAAGCATGTCAACGATTTTTCCGAGATGGGTTAACAATTTCTTTCACAAAAATACTTACAGATGAGGCAGTGAGCGGCTGGAAATTTGAAATTCATGTAAGTTGGGATTAGCTACTCATAAATATATGATAATAAGCTAATTCATTGTGCTAAAAAAGGTGATTTAATTTCCCAAGCCTCCTAGCTTTCTAAACCAGATTCCCAAATTTCTTGAATAGGGAAAAAACTTTTAATATTAAACTTTTTGCACTCTTCCTCATGATAGTAGCTTTATATATGTCCCCATGGGTTGAAGCTGTGAGGTATCAAAATGTACAAAAGGAAAATATGGGATGTAACATGCACAGAGAGTTATTGTACAGTACCATCGTACAGAGCAACTGTGCCAAAATGAGGGCATTTACAGTAGTGGCCAAAATTGTGGAAACCTTTTGGGAAAAATGTACAGTAGAAATGCCACCTTTGGTTAAGTTTTCACCAATTTTTCTTCTCATTTCTTTATAACTGTAGCCTTGTTCACTTAATAATACTATTTTACATCGCTTTCTGGGCAACCAGTCAACTCTTTGCACCATTACTTTAATTTTATTAAGTTTTACAAGCTCACTAAATGAAAGAAAAAAAATCCAACCAACTTGATAGCGATCACATAACACACTGACAAATGTCCTCCTCTCAGCTTCAATACATGACATCAATAACTGAATCCTACTGTGAGCTGATTGGCTCATTGCCAAAACAAGATGACACCTGATTGGCTCTCTAAACACTCATGCTCATTGGCTACAATCAGATGAAGGAAAGCTACCTGATATCAACCGAAGCAAGTTGTGCTTCCTTTTTCTGGTTATTTGGCTATAACGTTTCATAGAATACAGATAATTGAACGACCATTGTGCTTACATTCTTGATTAAATTATTTTTCCATTGATACATAATTTTATGATACTACTCCACAAAAAAGTGGTGTTATTAGCCATCAAACCTCAAAAATACACTTTTCCCAAAAGGTTTCCACAATTTTGGCCACTACTGTATAAGAAGCTTATAAGGATAGCAGGTAGGCGCAATGAAAGTTCCTGAACCATAATAGATGCACAGATACAAATAAAGGAATTTTGTTGCAGGCTTTGCTTTAAAGCAGGGGTCCCCAGGCCATGGCCCACTACTGGGCCTTGAACCATTCAGAACCAGGTCACAGGTAGACGAGCATGTGCAACCCCCACTTGCACAAGCAGTGGGCAAGTGCATGCTCGCACATTCCATTTGTGCAAGCGGCATGCACATGTGCCCACTGCTTGCACAAATGGAGTTGCGCTTGCCCGCTGTTCACACACAGAACCATCCCTTCCCCGCTGCCGGACCTCAAAGCTGGAAAGTTTTGGGAAGATTGCTTTAAATCAGAAATGTCAAACACAAGGTCCAGGGGCCGGATGCGGCCTGCTACGTGGTTTCATGTGGCCCATGAAGCCATCCTAGAAACAGTGAGGGAATGGCCCCCGCTACCTTGGCCCCGGCCCTGGCCGCCCGGGAGCCAATGTACAATTTTGTGGTGGCCATCTATGCTGAAACGCATTCAGTCTTAGCTCCACAAGGCCGTCTAGAAACAGCAAGGGACTGGCCCCTGCCGCGTTGGCCCCGCCCCCTGGGCGCGCACTGGGGAGGTGTCACCCTTTGTGAGGAATGAAGAAATGTACTATCGCCTGGAAGTGGCCAGCAAATGGCCCTCGCCTACTTCACATATCCGGCTTGATGGGCTCCGGGGGAGGGGTTTCAGCAGGCTCTTCCAGTGGACCATGCCTTGGCGCTTGCCCTGGTCCCACCCCCTTCTGCCAGAGACCCTCAGATCTGTCCCACTCTTGCCCAGGCACCCACAGGCACCCTTGACGCGAATGATGTAGAGCTGGCCATGCCCACCCAGTAGGCCACACCCACTCCAGCCACGCCCACCCAGTAGGCCGTGCCCACCCTGGCCACACCTACCCGGCCCCCCGAGGACAACCGCCATGCTGATGCGGCCCTCAATGAAATTGAGTTTGACCCCCCCCCCCTTGCTTTAAATTGTTCAAATATAGGCAGTGGCAGACAGGGAATTTTGCGCAGTCAGTTTTGAGCAGTACCTCAGATCTTTGGAAATTTGCCAGTAAAGAGTTTTCAGTAATCAGAGTTCAAAGCAGAAGACAGAAGCATCATTGGGCACAGTACAATATCATAGGTAGATAATCAGCTGGTTGGGGTCCCAAGGAGCAGATTTTCCATAGGCATGAGCTCAGGTCACAGAGTTCTGAGTACCATTGCAATTTTTCTCAACAAGAGAAGTCAAGTTCCTTCCATTGCACATAGTGCTTTCTGGGTCTGGAAGGTCTTTCCGGTTCCTCATCCTGTGGGAGGGGACACAGCTGGTCCTGGTGATTGTTGAGTGGACTAGCCTCATGTCATTGAATATTAAAGCTTTCACAGGCTGAAATCCACTCAGCAGGCTCCTCTTGAGTCAGAGCTGACCATGACATGAAGGGACAGTGTCACTAATGAGAAAAATCACGCATGTACTGTCTATGACGGATGGTAGAGAAGTGTCATTGCTGACCAGGAAGAAAAAAAGGATTGCCCTTAATCCGCTGGTATCTTTCTTTTCAATTTTCTGCCTAGTGTAGCCTAGGTATCTTTTGGTCAGTGGCTGTCAATAGAAGAGCAGTGTGACTGTTTTGTTTTATTTGCCATATTTATTTACAGACCCCTTGTAAAAATTATGCAGTTCGACAGGGATCCATAGTCTGCAGTTTGGTAGCTGTTAGTCTAAACCTAAAACACACTGCAGTGTAACATTGTGTTTATTATTGTAATAAGATTAGTGGCAGAATTTGAATAAAAGGCAGCATATCTAAAATCATTTTCTTTTAAATAGAGATGTATCATTAACAACACCCATCGCCTTGTTGAACTCTGTGTGGCAAAGCTGGCCCAAGATTGGTTTCCTCTTCTTGAGCTTCTTGCAATGGCCTTAAATCCTCATTGCAAGTTCCATCTTTATAATGGTACACGTCCCTCAGAAACTGTTCCTGCTGGAGCTCAGCTAGCTGAAGATGAACTTTATGCTCGTCCTCCAGACCCACGGTCACCAAAGGTATGCTGATTGAAATTGGAACTATAGGTGAATCTTTATTCAGACTTGTATAAAACCTCTGAAAAGTAATTTCCTGAGATAAGGGAGAACTACAGAAACTGGATTATGGAACCTAACATAAATAAGATTTTTAAAGATAATCCTCCTGCCTTTGTTTCTGACAAAATAAAATACTTATTCTGCCTTTAAAATGTCATAATTAAAGACTGAATTTCAGGTGATACAATTTTTCAATTTTTCAAATTTCAATGAAGTTTAAAGGATAGTACTACGTAAAGGTAAAAGACCAATAATTTAAGAATATTGGCAATTAATTTTAATCAAATATGTTGAGCAACATCTTTGCGACATAAATATATGTTTTGGTGGTAGAAATTACTTGGAGAAAACATTGTTTTGCAGGGTTGGCTAGTAGATCTCATCAACAAGTTTGGCACGTTAAATGGGTTTCAAATCCTACATGATCGTTTTATGAGTGGATCAGCATTGAATGTTCAGATTATTGCAGCTCTCATCAAGTAAGTTCTAAGGAAGTGTTTAGAATTTGTCACCTGAACAAGAATAACTCATTTTAATTCAAATATCTTTCTGTATACCGAATAATAAAGTTATTATTATATGAACACATTTCCACACTTCTCAAAATACAAAGAAGATTGTGCAGTTCTGAAATATAAGAACATGAGAATACGTAGTATTAATAACTAAACTCGGAGGATGGTTTATATTCCATACTGGATTTGACCCTATAGAAAACATTTTTTCTCTTAACAGATCAGAATAACTGGGGTTTTTTTCAACTATTCCCATTTGCTGTCAAAAATAACTTTTGACTGTGAAACAGGTAATAAGAGGTAGATTCTATCATCTGGTTCCGATTAAAGTCATTGATGGCTACAATTCAGATTACTAAACTGTTGTAAACCGTACCCCCCAAAAACTCTATCCTATTTGTTACCCTCATTGTTACATTTCAAAATTTCAAAATCTTTTTAAGTTTTTGATAGTATATAAAAACCTTTGTGTTGCAATTGTTACTACTTAAAACAAAAACTATATGTATTGCACTGCAAAATGAAAAGAACCTTATTTTGTAATTCTGATCTAAATGTACTGTGTTTAGTTTGTTTGACAAAATTAATCAATTTCTTATTGGATTTGTGTAATGTGTTGTAACCCAAGGGTCCCCACCCCTGGTCCATGGACCAGTACCGGGCCGTGGCATGCCAGCAACGGTCCGCACAAACAAGCAAAGCCCCATCTGCGGGATGCAGGCAACACACAAAACCATACACCCTCCGGTCTGTGGAAAAACCTCTCTCCACGGAACCGGTCTCTGGTGCCCAAAAGGTTGGGGATCTCTGCTGTAACCAACTGATTTCAGATTTCATTCAGTGTATCCTAAAATGAAGTTCACAGTTCAAAACTCCAAGTTACTTGGAATTATTGTCTGGGTTATTATAAAGGTTCTATTGCCACTAACTCCAAGTAGGTGACTTACATCAGCACCAAAGCTGTAGTAACAAGATAGGGACAAAGTTAGTATAAATATTATAAGAATTAGTACTTAAAAATCCACTGCTCCATAGATGCAGTAAATGGCTCCAGCATAGAATTCTACCCCACTTCACCTCATAGAATATGCCCCTCCAGAGATTATACATTATACACATATTATCTCAGTTTAGCCTCTCTTTTCTATTTTCTTTTCACATTTCATCGTTACCTAGCAAAAACATTGTGGATTATCTCTACAGAAGAGATCAGAGATAGCTTCCCAGCTGTTTCCTAACTTCAGTCCTTAGGCTCTCTCCAACACTTGCCACTGGATCCAAAGCTTCTTGCTGTTCTACTTTTTAAAACCTGGGTTGACAAACAGTAATTGTTACCTATATTAAGATTGTAATCAATCAGATTTATTCTGAAGTTGTAAATTCAGTTCTTATTTCAGACACAGCAAAGGATTTAAATAGCTTATTTTTCAGTCAGTAATTTTTGTGAAATAAATTATAAATATGGCTGCTTAACTTGCTACTTCAAACTAGTTTTTCCTTTACATTGATATTTTTCTTTCAGACCATTTGGACAGTGCTATGAGTTTTTAACACTGCATACAGTGAAGAAATACTTCCTTCCAATTATAGAAATGGTTCCACAGTTTTTAGAGAACTTAACTGATGATGAACTGAAGAAAGAAGCTAAGAATGAAGCCAAAAATGATGCTTTGTCAATGATAATAAAATCTCTGAAGAGCTTAGCCTCAAGAGTTCCAGGACAAGAGGAAACAGTAAAAAACTTAGAAATATTTAGATTAAAAATGATACTTAGGTAAGATCTCTTCAGTTGTGTTAATGCTTTTTTAGGAGTTGAATTATCTTGTTCTGCTCCCCTTAAAATGTTATTTTAACATTTCTTCATAGGTTATTACAAATTTCATCTTTCAATGGAAAAATGAATGCACTAAATGAAGTTAACAAAGTGATATCTAGTGTGTCATATTATACCCATCGACATGGCAATCCTGAAGAGGAGGAATGGCTTACAGCAGAAAGAATGGCAGTAAGCTTATTTGCTTTAATTTAGTGGGAAAGTGTTTAAAGAAAATGCATCAATTTATTTATTTTATTTATCAAATTTATATAGCCATCCATTTCACGAGAAGTGACTCTGGGTAGTATACAATAGTTATGAACATTACTTATATAAAAGCAAACATATAAAAGATAAAAGTAAACATTAAAAAATTAAAAATTAATTAAAAGCAAAATATGTAGAAACCCAAGTAGAGAGAGAGAGAATGAATATACCTCAGTAATGGAGCCATCTAAACATGTCTCAGTTCCCTGGACCCCCAGACTTGGTGACATAACCAGATCTCAAGGGGCTTCCAGAATATCAAGGATAGAGTTAACCTAATTCACATTATATCTTGCTACATGCTTACATAGCAAAATTATACTATCCTTAGTCATTGTGAAATCTGGGCTAGCCAGTTGAGTATGCTTGTTCTAGGAAGAAAAAGCTGATGAATATTATTAGTACTCCTTTTTTCAAATTATGGTTCCCATCCCCAAGATATAATGCATTACTTCACTTATCTAAAGAAAACAAAGGGAAATGCGTATATATTCTAATTGTATCCAATACATTCATGTTCTGCTTAGGAATGGATCCAGCAAAACAATATTTTATCAATTGTGTTGAGAGATAGTCTACATCAACCTCAATATGTAGAAAAGTTAGAGAAAATTCTTCGTTTTGTCATCAAAGAAAAGGCCCTAACTTTGCAAGACCTTGACAACATTTGGGCTGCCCAGGTAAGAATTAAATACTATCATCTTGCATGAGACCATCTCTATTTTGTATGGCCATGTTTTGTCTATCTGTTGTACTACAATATTAAACATTTAATGCTTTCGTCTCTGAATCATTGTCCTATCCCTTTACAAGGGGGCAAAAAATTTAACTCTTTTCAAGTTACAAATAAACTACAAGTATTTTTAGTAATAGCTCTAGTTTAAATTGTTCAGTACAGATAGCCCATAAAATTGTAGTTTATTTGTAACTTGAAAAGAGTTAATTTTTTTGCCCCCTTGTAAAGGGACAGAAGAGCCTGTGGAAGATGCTGTGCTTAGATTATGTTTCTTATTGTTGAGACAATTACAGTAGGGAACTGGTACATAGGGCAGTATATCCACAATGCCTGAGGGGAAGGAGGGAAGGGAAGTTCTGGCAAAATTGAGAAGGCAAGTGGGATATGAAGTTCTGGGTGCTACTGAAGGGAAGGCAGGAAGCAGCCTTTCTTTATTCATCCCATAAAAAATCACCCTGAGATTCCTGCAGAATTTGCTTTTAGCTTAAATGCTTTGTTTTACTGAAATGGGACTGCTTTGAAGCTGTTCATAAAAATTTGAAGCAATATGTATATTTTGTATCATGCACACCCCTACTCTGATCTTAAGCATTGCAGTCTTTTCATTAAAACTCTTCTTTCACTTTCATTATGTCCATCGAGCAATTCATTGTCCAAATATTAATCTTTCTCACTCCAGTGACTCTAATTATATCTTTTAGCTCCTTCATGAACTTCTAAGTATGCTTACAGATTATGTTTAAACTTTTTCCTATCTTTTCTGATCTCATTTTCCTTTCTTTGCATATATTCATGGAATATACAGATAGTCCTCGACTTACAACAATTCATTTAGTGACTGTTCAAAGTTACAGCGGCACTGAAAAAAGTGACTTATGATCATTTTTCACACTTCTTGTAGCATCCCCATGACCATGTGATCAAAATTCAGATGCTTGGCAACTGGTTCATACTTTTCACCGTTGCTGTATCCCAAGGTCATGTCATCATCTTTTGCAACCTTTTGACAAGCAAAATCAATGGGGAAGCTATATTCACTTAACAATCGTGTTACTAACTTATCAACTGCAGTGATTCACTTAACAACTGTGGCAAGAAAGGCAAAACTGACTTAACAAATGTAACTTAACAGAAATTTTGATCATAAGTTGAGAATTACCTATATATGTTTTAATAACCTTCACCTTTTCATCATTCCCAACCGAAGGTCTCATGAAGCTTGAGCAATTTTCACTTCCTTTATCTCACATTTTGTCCTGAACTGCTTCCCAAGTACTTTCCAGTAAAAATTCAAGCATCTCTCCGATGTTATGTAGTGAAGCAATATCTATACTTTTCTGTCATCACATTGCATGTTCTAGCTTTCTTCCAGAATTTAGGTGTAGCAATTCTTCAAAGATTGCTTGTTGCTATTTTGTTCAAGCTGAGATACATATAATGGAAGGAACCATCCATTATTAAGCATTTCTCATGTTTCTTTTTCCCCCTCTTCATTTATTTTGTAGCTTTTTGATGATAGCTTTGTAAAGCAGCAGGTACATCATAAATTACCATACCAATCCTTGAATTTTAATCAGTTTACCTTAAAATGGTACTTTTGTGATAATAATGTTGCAACATGTTGTACTTATTTCTACAAATAACAGAGAAACAACATTAATAATATTGCTTTTCAAGGCAGGAAAACATGAAGCCATTGTGAAAAATGTACACGATCTTCTTGCAAAATTGGCCTGGGATTTCTCTCCTGAACAGCTTGACCATTTGTTTGATTGCTTTAAGGTAATTAGTCTATTAAATTGCTATTCATTGAGCTCCTTTAAGAATTTAAATTTATATTGATGTTTAATAGGTTGTATCTGGCTCGATAGTAGTAACTGCGAAAGGGATCTTCTAGTTCTTAAATATGAGCCAACAATGTGCTGCAGTTGCTAAAAAAACCAATGCAGTCCTAGAAATTTCCTGACGGAACAATTAATCAGTGGAACGACTTGCCTCCAAAAGTTGTGGCTGCTCCAATACTGGAGATTTTTAAGAAGAGATTGGACAACGTTTGTCTGAAATGGTATAGGGTTCCTGCCTCACCAGGAAGTTGGACTAGAAAACCTCCAAGGTCCCTTCCAACTCTATTATTCTGTTAAGCTTAATATAGTAAATAACCTTCAGATTCAGCTTTCTGAAATTTCTTTTACCAAGTCAAATCCCCTTCGTTGTTTATAGTATTTGAAATTGTATATTAAAATGTAGCAATTATATTTCATTGATATTTTACTACAGGTATAAGAGACAGGTTGACATTTCTTTTCAAAAGATATAGTAGAATCAAATAATTTGCAGTAGACTTATGAAGAATTACAATGGAATCCAATTTTCTTTTAAGAAGAACTTTATTCCCCTGTTACTTAAGTATAGTTCAGATTTGTTGAAATTTTTATGGGTAAAAATCAATGAGTTTCTTGCATTTTCTTGAAGAGTTGTATGTAAGATATGTTTGACTAATACTTTGCATTAAATTTGATTGGTATTGGAAAATACATTAAAATATTAAAAATTGGTATTCTACTCGTAAGACCATGAATTTGCTTTGATTTAGAAGAGCTGGAGAAGAAGCTTTCATTCAAATGAAGTCTTTGAAAATGATTTTAAAGTAATTTAAGTCTTACTATTAATATTAACCAAATTGAAAGAAAGAAAAACGAACACCAGGATACAGACTGTTTAATGTAAACAAGCCTGTAGTTAAAAAGTCACTAAGCTTTCGTCGGCCAGACTGCCGACATCGTCAGAGTTGGAGTGAAAGGAGATCTGGGAGCTAGCTTATGTAACAGCCTGCCTCTGCGCCCGGCTTCTCGAGCGTGTCATCGGCCTGTTGATTGTGCTCATCCATAATGTGCCGAGTTGCTCCGCATCTGGCAACCTGTCCCTGGCCCCTATGGTTGTTCTCCGATCCTCAATCGCTCTTCTGTGCCTTGTCTCCCTCCCCTCCCATTTTGGGGCGATCTCGGATGTTGTTTCTCAAGCTGCAATTCGGGCACACTGTTGGGCCATCATCCTCCCCCACCCCCAAGGCCGCTGTTATCCCGCCCGTAACTCCCCCACCCCAGTCTGCGAAGGACGGCTGTTCAGGCGTTCCTGCTCTCCACCTCCCCCCCTCCCCCTCATTCCAGATATATATATATATAACCAGATGGTAGGATGGATATATGTCCTATCCATCCTACGGTCTGGTTGCTCACGGTCTCAACGGAGTAGGAGAGCACACATTGCATCAGTGCCGCTTCCACGAGGTGAGGTGAGGCAGGTGGGACAGAACTGCCCCACGCAGCCTGCACCCGCTTACCACAGGGTCCCCGCAGCCAGGCCATTCCCCACTTGGTGACCTCCCACTGCCTGTTCAATGATCCGGCTGTCCTCCCACCTCTTCCCTTTCACTCCCCTCCCGAGCCGGACTGCCATGCTACGGAGGATGGGCGGGAAAGCCTCGGTCACCTAACCCGGTCCCTCTCTGCCGTTTCGGAGCCAGGGGGAATGATGGCAAAAGGCCACCACTGCGCATCAGCTGCATCCACCACTGGAGACTGTCAGCACCAGCAGGTGATCTGCGAGGTTGGATGGTGCCGGCAAGGACCAAAGAAAGCCTCTTCAGCAGCAGACGCGGCTAATGCGCAGCAGTGGCGGAGGCTTTTCAGTATCAACTCTCCCCTGTTCTGAAACGGGGGAGGGGGACCAGGTAATGCAACTGAGCCTCCCCCGCCCATCCTCCATAGCATGGCAGTCTGGCTCAGGAGGGGAGTGAAAGGGAAGAGGCGGGTGGGCAGCCGGGTCATTGAACAGTTGGACAAGTGGGGAGTGGCCTGGCTGCAGGGGCCCTGAGGTAAGCGGGTGTGGGCAACATGTGGCAGCTCCATCCCCCCATCTGCCTCACGTTACCTCTTGGCAGTGGCACCAGTGCACCATGCGCTTTTCTGCCCCGTTGCGGTAGCGAGCATTGGGATGGAGTGGGCAGTCTCTTAACTAGGGCTTATTTTTGGGGTAGGGCTTATATTAGGCGCAAGCCAAAAAATCAGGCTAGGGCTTATTTTCTGGTTGGGTCTTATTTTTGGGAAAACACAGTATGTGTTATTTAAAATAGTTATATGCAAATTCTAAACGTTAATTTGTATTTTAATATTACAGTTTCTTAAAGTTTTCTTAGTATTATAGGACTGTATTTTTAACTTTCTATTGATTTCCCTTTGGTTTTTAGGCAAGTTGGACAAATGCAAGTAAAAAACAACGTGAAAAGCTACTTGAGCTAATCCGACGTCTTGCAGAAGATGATAAAGATGGTGTGATGGCACACAAAGTACTAAATCTTCTATGGAATTTAGCACATAGTGATGATGTTCCAGTTGATATCATGGATCAAGCTCTCAGTGCCCACATTAAAATTTTAGATTACAGTTGTTCACAGGTAAGGATGAATTGTTAGTTAGCCGTTAACAATCAACTTGCTAATATTTCATTGAAAATGTTTGTTTTCACCATCCTCTAAAGCAGGATTTTTCAAATTGTAGGTGGGTAAATTCAAGGGAGGTTTGCACTTAGTGGGTGCTTCCACACACAAAGCTGAAATGCTATAACGTGGTCCCAATCTGTCTGGGTGTCCTCATAGGACTATGGCTTTGTGTGCACAAGCTGATTAACCAGGGAACACTGACAAGTGTATGTGCTCTCTCCTCACTGCCCGTTTATGGAGAGTAGCAGATAGCGAGTTGTTTAGGTCAGC
Organism: Protobothrops mucrosquamatus; assembly: GCF_001527695.2. Taxonomy (NCBI): domain Eukaryota; kingdom Metazoa; phylum Chordata; class Lepidosauria; order Squamata; family Viperidae; genus Protobothrops; species Protobothrops mucrosquamatus. Next base: position 630,857 of record NW_015386638.1, on the reverse strand, counting down.
CAGGAAGGAAGAGTTGCTTCACCATTTACAGCACAAGGTAGCTCTGATTTTACCACTGCAGTTTTATCAGTAGCTGTAAAGTGCTTGCAGATTGTTCATGCCTAATTTAAGAGAGGATGTGGAACTTAAGAGCAAAGGGCCCTGCCAAGAGTACAGCAACCAGCCACTAATAATTCAACTTCACCATGCAACAGAGCAGCCTGGCATTTGTTAGATTTCCTCTTAGAGGTTAGCATCCAGGACTCTTACCTGCCCCACCCCACACCCCGCCAGCAAGCCATGGACTTCCTTCATAGGTTTTTGAGTCACAGTTCTATCTTGCACTTTAGGCAGCTTGGTTGTGTAGGTTGCTCGAGGTAAACTGCTGAACTCTGCAGATAACTTAGATGTGTGTGTGTGTGCACCCGTCCCACTAGCACAATGGTTCTCAACCTTTTTAATGCCGCGACCCCAACCGGTCGTAAGTCGAGGACTAAACCGGTTGTAAGTCGAGGACTACCCAACCGGTCATAAGTCGAGGACTTTCCCTGCCTGGGAGCGCCGCGCATGCGTGGTTCCGGCCCCTGCGCCGGCCGAGGCGTAGCTGGCAAGCGGCAGAGACGGAGCAGGCCGACCACCAGCTGGCCCAGCCCAAGGGAGGTAAGGCACCCGCCGGAAAAGGGAAAAAAATGGCGGACAAAAAAATGGCGGACAGCCTTGCTTGGTGACCCCCGTGAAATGGTCGATCCGACCCCAAATGGGGTCCTGACCCACAGGTTGAGAACCACTGCACTAGCAGGTGAAGCAGGCAGGCAGGCTGCAGAAGAAGCTAGAATGTCTCCGAGTTGTATACAAGTGTCTGTGCAGAGGGCATCAGAAGGCTTATATATAGCATGCTAGATTGGTCTGCAAAATTGGCAGGTAGAGGGGAAAATAATACATGAGAGTATTGGAAGAACATTTGAGAGCTATAGAAACACAGGCAGTGACATATGTTGATTTTTAGAAAATATTCAGAAACCTCTGCCCTTTCCTCATCCCCTTCCTTGCAGGACCTGTGATTATAAGGGCAGTTCTTGCAAGGGATGTAACATCAGTTAGTGTGGGCAATATGAGGTATAAAATAGTACGTGATGGTTCTTTGTGGCTAATGGCTGCTCTTCTATTGCTCCTTTGTGTCTTATAAAGCAGGCTTTTTATTCAATATTTATTGTGATTTTTATTATTGCCTGTTCACCGCCCTGAGTCCCGTAAGGGAGATAGGGCGGTATATAAATTTAAATAATAAATAAATAAATAAATATGTTGTGGAAAGATTGCTCTTGAATCAGGGGTCTAATTTAGTTTTGATTTAATCTTTTGGAGTGCTATAGTTTCAGCAGCAACCTAGCTTTGAGCTTGCCAGTCTTCTCAAACTAGTGTTGATTATGGAAAATACATCCCTCTATATCAGCGGTTCCCAACCTTTTCTATACCCCGCGCCCCTAGAACGCTTCTGATATATTCTCGCACCCCTTACAAAAATAATACCTGGTTATGCATATATACTATAAATAAATGGTACATTGTTATAAAAATTTCAGTATTGGATCTTTGGGGCAGGAATAATAGCTGGCCCAAATTCTGACAAAACTTTAGCTTTCCATGTACAAGCAGGATAAGGAAGCAACTTGATTTTATACTTATAGTTCGCATCTATTATTTCGAAGTAGGTTCTCTCTGCTTTTGCCCAGGATGATCTTATGTTTCTAGTTCATTTTTGGCCTATCTTTATCCTCATTCCTTCATGTTTATGCTTCCTTTTCTTTTCCTGAAGGATCGAGATACACAAAAAATACAGTGGATAGATCGTTTTATAGAAGAACTTCGCACAAATGACAAATGGGTCATTCCAGCCTTGAAACAAATTAGGGAAATTTGTAGTTTGTTTGGAGAAGCGCCACAAAACTTAAGGTGAGAAGTTAAGATAATTTTCTAGTAAATTGTAATAAAATCTAGTACAATGTATGTGTTAAGGTTCCAACTAACGGACCCAAACAAATCAGAACTCTGAGGCTTGAAGTTTCCTCAAAGAACATTTTTTAGATACATAATATCAGCATGGTCAAAAGTGAAACCAACTCTAAACTTTCTCCCCAGGAATTCTAATGACCACACCACTTAGTAATGGAAATTTTGCATTTCTGGTTTCCATTCTTAAGCGAAGCCTATGCAGTCATCAAATGCAATGTCATATGGTCAGTATTCATGACCTTCTGCTGGCTTCCCCATTGACTTTGTTGGAAGCCAGCAAAGAAGGTTACAAATGATGATCATGTGATCGTAGGACATTGTGACATCGTAAGTATGAGGACTTACATAAGTAGCACTTGTTCAGTGCCACCATAAGTTTGAACGGTCACTGAATGAGTGATCATTAAGCAAGAACCATCTGTTCTCACCAGAAGAGAGGGATGGTCAAGATGTTTGACCCATAAAATTATCCCAAACAGCTAAAAATGGATTGAAATCACCGTTTATATTCTGCCACTGATTTTTTGTGATGTGGTTCTAGGGTTCTTAGGAGCTATCAGCTATATTGGATGTACATCTTTCTTCCGTCAGAAAACAGCATTCATCTTCATATTGGATTTTAAATTTGTTAATAATTTTTGCTAGATGGCAAACTATGGTTCAGACGTTTTTCAAAAGAGATTGTATTATGGTATAGAGCAGGGGTCCCCAATCCCTGATCCGTGGACCAGCACCGGTCCGCAGCATGCCAGAAATTGGTCTGCGCAAACAAGCAAAGCCCCATCTGCAGGATGCAGGCAGTACGTGAAACCACACCCCCTCTGGTCCATGGGAAATCTCTCTTCACGGAACCAGTCCCTGGTGCCCAAAAGGTTGGGGACCTCTGGTATAGAGAGCAATTTGCTGTTGAACAATTCATTAAGCTATGAAATAGTTCCATGACAGATTTTATGAAGAGAGTGCCTTTAATATAAAGCTGTAGTTCCTGATGTTTATTCTGTTACATATTGAATTTTAAATTGACTTGTTTTATGATTATTCAGTTTTGAATGGGATTTTAGTTTAAAAATGTAATACCATTTGGACTGTCATTTACTTTCTATTAATAGTATTGAATGGAAATATATTAAATATTCACCTATAATTTTTATGTTTTTAATTGCAGTCAAACTCAGCGAGCCCCCCATGTATTTTATCGTCATGACTTAATCAATCAACTTCAGCACAATCATGCTCTAGTAACTTTAGTTGCAGAAAATCTTTCAGCATATATGGAAAGCATGCGACAGTATGCTAAAGGTGAGTTAAATTTTAAAGTTGTTTAGCTTATTAAAATATAAGCGTTTTCTCTCCTAAACATTGTTAGCTACTGAAGGCTAGCATTTTAATCTGAGAAATGTGAGATCAGCCACTTATAGAGGAACATCTAAAATCCATTTATAAACAAAAAGTATTCAGGACATGGATTTGTTTTGCAAAAGTAAAATATTTTTCACAGTCTATCTCTGTGCAGTTTATGAAACATTTTTAAATTGTATGTTCATAAATTTTGGCAAAGAATTTTTGACTAAGGTATAAAAGAATCATAAAGGGCATTGATATGGCTATCTCAGTTGTTGCATATCTAAAAGATAAATGGTTCAGCAATACTAAAATGTTGGCAATTCTAAATGGATTTCCTTGGATACATTGGGACTTACTAATAATTAAACATGTATAACATCTGTTTCTTAAAAAATTGCAGAGCATGGAGAATATGATCCACAAACTGTAAGGCCAGGAAGTAGATACAGTCATGTTCAAGAAGTCCAAGAGCGGTTGAACTTTTTAAGGTTGGTTTAAGCATAGCTTGTGTTTTTTTTGGGGGGGGGGCAGAGTAAAAATAAATGTTTTTTAAGCAGAGAAAATATATTTGTTTACTTAGGTGAAGAACTGTATATTCATATTGCAATATATGTAGCATAAGCTGATTCCGATTTGTAAAGATTATTACAGAAATATCCTTAGCAAGAAATTAGACTTCTTGCATCTTAATTTTGATTCTGTCAGCCTAATTCCATTCATTTACATTAAATATTGATACACCTACCCTTTTAACCTCTTTCAAATGCACCCATTTCAGGTGTATTGTTTTCACTAGAATTCCTGTAGTCAGCACAATTACTTCATAGCCAAGCTGCTCCAGAAGGATGGAAAAGGAAGTAGTTCCTTTTTGAATAAATGGATCTTGATATTTCTTGATTCATCAAAACAAATTTGAATAGCTAGTTGAATCCAGCAATTAGTAAATATTAAAGAGAAACTTGGCCTGTCAGGATTTGGAAGGAAATATCTTAAATGAAATTCACAGAGATACAGTGCCTGTCCAGATTTTCTTGTATTTATCCCCTTAATCTTGTACAGTGGTCAAAGAATAGTAAATACAGTAACTTCCTTTTATGAATATACATTAAGAATAGTAATGTAAAAGTATGTAATGTACACATTATATAATACTACAAAATTATCTTTTTTTTCTCTTGGAAATTTCAAAATTTTGGAATTTAGGTATATACATGGTAAACTTTATTTTTAAAGTATTCATGGGATTAATACATATTTCTAATGATTTGTTTCTTTGTTTTCTGCAAGATTTTTACTGAAGGATGGTCAATTATGGCTCTGTGCTCCTCAGGCAAAACAAATATGGAAATGTTTAGCAGAAAATGCAGTCTATCTGTGTGATCGTGAAGCCTGTTTTAAATGGTATTCTAAACTAATGGGAGATGAACCGGACCTAGACCCTGACATTAATAAAGACTTTTTTGAAAACAATGTTCTTCAATTGGACCCTTCACTCTTAACAGAAAATGGAATGAAATGTTTTGAACGTTTCTTCAAAGCTGTGAACTGTCGGGAAGGAAAGCTAGTAGCAAAGAGACGAGCCTATATGATGGATGACTTGGAGTTAATAGGACTGGATTATCTTTGGAGAGTACGTGTAAAAATATGCATCTATTCAAATTGAGACAGTCATTTACTTTCTGTTAATGGTCTTAATGGTATTGAAAAATACTAATTTTTTTAAAGTAGGTAAATCAATAATTACATATAAGTGGAAGAAAGAATCAACTCTGTTATTCTATTCTATTCCCAACAAATTTATCAACTATATAGCAAAACCTTGACTGTGACATAATGGACTTCGTAGGCAATTTTCTTAAGTAATTTACTTAATTTATGTCATATAATTGTGGAGTTGATGTAAATATCATTAAATCATTGTGACAAATTATTGCATATGTGATGTCATCACACAGATGAAATAATTTGTCAGAATGATATAAATTCTTTAAAAACATTTGAGAATAATGGTCAACCCCTTCTTCAGAGTACTCCATTAACAGCCCACAGAAAGATTTTATTATTTCCAAATTAGAGGGAAAAGAACCAGAATACTCCTACAATAACAGAAACTGCTATTGTTTGGAGGACTCTGAAAAATGGCATAAAACTTCAAGAATGAGCAGAATAGTATGGATATTCCAGAGTTTTTAAGAACATTCCATTTCCAAAACAATAGGTTGGGCATATGCTATTTTAGATCATTTTAAATAGAATTAGTATACAAGGCTTCGTTGTACAATTTTAGCTTAATGTATGCTTTATGTTGCTGTTTAGGTTGTAATTCAAGGGAATGATGATATTGCCAGTCGAGCAATAGATCTGTTGAAGGAGATTTATACCAACCTTGGTCCAAGATTACAGGTTAATCAGGTAAAATATTACAGTAATTTATTTCTATAGAAAGTTTTGTTGCAATTTCAGAAGAATAAAACCATTTTTTGTAAATAGTCATCCAAAGAGCCTAGCTCAGAAATAATCATTTCAAATTTCACATGGAATATTGCTTAATATAGACCTGGTTAATAATATATTATCAACCTCCCCAAATGTGCTCTGACATAAGGAGATATATTTACCTAATTTGGGTGGTTCATAATTTTAATTATTTTAGAATAATGTAATGTTCTGTGCCAGGAAGGGTTGGACTAGTGAAGGCTGCTATTTTGACATTAATCTTTGTTAACTGGGCTAAAGCATTGATGTTCTGTCAGACTACATGACAGTTATGATTAATATTCTTTTTATTTGGGACAGTGCTTATACCGCTAGAGTAAATATGTTTGGCTTGTTAATGAACTTTTAAAAAATAGTTTTTGGAATTATAAAACTGGGAAAACCTGTAATTTTTTGAAGGTTTTTGTTTGTTTTTCATGTTATATATATTTTTAATAATTGATAAAATGATGGCTCTTTTGGTATTTGTACAGGTAGTTATCCATGAGGACTTTATTCAGTCCTGTTTTGATCGTTTGAAGGCATCCTATGATACTTTATGTGTTTTGGATGGAGATAAAGACAGTATTAATTGTGCAAGACAAGAAGCAATAAGAATGGTGCGAGTGTTGACTGTTTTAAGAGAGTATATAAATGAATGTGATAGTGATTACCATGAAGAACGAACAATTCTACCGATGTCAAGGTTTGTGGAAAAGTTTCCTAGGGTGCAATGATTGAATTATTAATTAGATATGGTTTAAATTAGTAGTTATTATATAGGTATTACAATAAAATACATACGTCTGAGTGCATCTGCTTAGGATTGTGCTACTCAACTTATTTTCTCAATTGTCTGAAGTCTTATCTAAATATAATAGTTTGTATGTGCAGTTCAACAGAATTATAAATGTCATGTTTATTATACTTCACATGTGCAAGGAAAATATTATTTTTATCTGACTTACAAAATGAATAGCCATCCCTGTCAGAAGAATTTAGAAGTAAACACATTTTCTTATTAGCAAATTGTCAATGTTTTAAAAATAAGTAAGCATATTTATTAATGTTCTTAAATATCTAGGATAATTTTAACTAGAATTTCATTTCCCTGTATTTTCAGAGCTTTTCGTGGTAAGCACATGTCTCTGGTAGTTCGTTTTCCAAACCAAGGTCGTCAGGTGGAAGATTTGGATGTTTGGTCTCATACAAACGATACCATTGGCTCAGTCAGACGTTGCATTCTCAACCGTATTAAAGCCAACAGTGCACATACCAAAGTCGAATTATTTATTGGAGGCGAACTAGTAGATCCTGTAGATGATAGGAAATTAATTGGACAATTGAATCTAAAAGATAAAACAGTAAGTACTAAGAAAAATTATATATTGATAAAATGTATGTCCATAACAATATAAATATAATCTGTAATGATAGAATTATGCATTAGTAAACTTGCACACTTGTAGTTTTAATACCTTCGGAAGCTTTTAAGAATAGTTATGCTTCACTACTTCATGCACTTTATCAATTTACATCTGCATTTTACTCTGTCTGCAGTTAATTACAGCAAAGCTTACACAGATAAGTTCCAATATGCCTTCAAGCCCTGATAGTTCCTCTGATTCTTCTACGGGTTCTCCTGGTAACCATGGCAATCATTATAGTGATGGTCCAAATCCAGAAGTTGAAAGTTGCTTGCCTGGAGTTGTAAGTAAAAGAACATCTAAATTTATAATGCTAGGCAAACATTTAAAATTTGCGTCTTATGACAAGTTTTTATTTTTATTGTAGATTATGTCACTGCATCCTAGATACATCTCATTTCTTTGGCAAGTTGCAGACCTAGGCAGTAGTCTAAATATGCCATCCCTTAGAGATGGTGCACGTATCCTTATGAAATTAATGCCACCAGGTAATTTTTTTATTCTATAATTTTCAATTGAAATATATATTTGCTAATGGAAAGACCATAAAGAGTATATATAAAGTGTACACACCCTTCTTAAAATGCGAGGGTTTTGAGATGTAAAAAAAAAACCAGACCAATATAAATCACTTCAGAATTTTTTTCCATCTTTAATACAATATATAAACTGTACAATTCAGTTGAAAAATTGAAATCTTTCAGAGAGGGAAAAATAAAAAATACTTACAAAAATATGGTTGCGTAAGTGTGTGCACCCTTAAACTAATATTTTGTTAAAGCACACTTTGATTTTATGACAGCATTCAGTCTTTTGGGGTAGGAACCTATCAGCATGGCACATCTTGCCTTGGGAAACTAGCCACTCTTCCTTGCAGATGCACTCCATGCATTTGTTGGTGTTTGTGTGTGTTTATTTATTTAAATTTATATGGCTGCCCACTCATTCTCAGTGACTGTGGGCAGCTTACAAAAATTAAAACCCAATATACAAACAATAAAAATAATCACCCACTCCCCTGGAAACAACAATCAGATAAGCCACTTGATGGGTTCCATCCCACTTTGGGTTCCCCAGGCCTGTTGGTAAAACAAGGTCTTCACGGCTTTATGAAAGGGTGTCAAAGTGGGGGGCAATCTAATCTCTGCGGGGATGATGTTCCAAAGGGAGGGAGTCATCATGGAGAAGGTCCTTCTTCTGGGTCCTGCCAGTTGTACTTTCTTAGGAGAAGGGACCTGCAACATTCCCTGCCTCCCAGCTCTGGTGAGTTGGATAGATATGGAGGAATGGGAAAAGGCGGTCCTTTAAATAACCTGATCCCAAGCCACGTAGGGCTTTAAAGGTGACAGCCAGCATCTTGAATTGTACCCAGAAGCAAATCGGCAGCCAATGCAGCCTCTCCTGCAGGAGAGATAACACCTTCTGCACATCTAGGTATTCACAAATCACATGGGCTGCTGCATGTTGAACCAATCTGAGCTTCTGGATACTTTTTAAGGGCAGCCCAGTGTAGAGCACATTGCAATAGTCGATATGGGAGGTGATTAGGGATGAGTGACTGTGAAAGATTGGTCCAGGAAAGAGTGTAACTGGTGCACAACTCGCATTTGCACAAAGGCCCTCTTGGCCACAACTGCCACTTTCTTAAGCAGGAGTCGTGAGTCCAGGAGAACCCCCAGATTATGCACTGAGTCTGTCTGGGGCAATGTCACCCCATCTAAGACCAGTGATGGCAATTCTCTATGGACCAAAGAACCCCAAACCCAGAGCCATTCAGTCTTAGCCAGGTTCACTTTCAGCCTTTTACTCCCCATCCAGCCCTTAATAGCTTCCAAGTACTGCAAGATGGAGGTAACAGCATTGCTTAACTCGCCATGGTCTGAGACATATAGCTGGTTGTCCTCAGCATATTGATGATATCTCGGTCCATGGTGGTGGATGATCTCACCTAGGGGCTTCATGTAGCTGTTAATTAAACAGAAGCAGAGAGAGTACTGAGCCTTGCCGGACTCCACAAAGCAAGGGACAACGGCTGGACCTCTTGCTTCCTATCAAAACCAACTCAGAGCAACCATAGAGGAAGGAATTGAACCAAGACAACACAGATCCCCCACACACCCAACCCCTGAAACCGCTTCAAAAGGATAACATGGTTAATGGTATCGAAGGGCTCCTTAAAATGCTGGGGCATCATCCCTTCTCATAGGGAAGCATTAATCACCACCGGAATCCACCCACATGTCACTTCCTCGGAATCTTTCACAAGCCAGAAGGGACATGGATCTGAAATACAGGTGCTCGCACTCATACTGCCTAGGATCCTGTCTACTTCTTCAGGAGCAGTGGGGTGAAACTAATCCCAGATAACGGCAAAAACCAGATATCTCCACATTGCCATCTAACTGGGAACAAAGCTGAGCAATTTTGTCTTCCAGAAAATCAGCAAATTCCTCACTGCACCCCTTCAGGTAGACCCTTTGTATCCTCCTTTCCCAGGAGGAGATGGCTCACCTTAAAGAGGGTCGCTGGCCGATATATGCACATGCAGTTAGTGCAGAGAAGTACTTAATGCTTCACCACCTGAATTGCCACGAGGTAGGCCTTAATAGCAGCTCTTACCTGTATTCGATTGTTCGTCCTTGTCTTCCACCAGTGGTGCTCTAGATGTCTCTTGATCCATTTCATCCCTCTCAATTCCTTGAGGGCATTCCTGTCCACAGCCTTCATCAAATCATCTCACAGATTTTCAGTTGTATTCAGGATTGGGCTCTGGCTGGTCCATTCCAAAACTTTGATCATCTTCTGGTGAAGCCATTATTTTGTTGATTTGAAAGTATGATTTGGGTTATTGTAATGTTGAAAGGTGAAATTCATCTTCAGCATTTTAGCAGAGGCCTGAAAGTTCTGTGCCAAAATTCACTGAATTCACAATTCACAAAATTCACTTGGAATTGTTCATAATTCCCACCACCTTAAATCCCCAGTTCCAGCTGAAGAAAAGCAGACCCAAAGCATAATGCTGCTATCACCATGCTCCACTGGGCACGGTGTACTTTTGATGTACAGTGTTGTTTTTGCGCCAAACATACTTTTGGGAATTATAGCCAAAAAATTCAGCCTTGATCTCATCAGACATAACACATTTGATGTAGGTTTTGGAAAATGTAGCTGGACATGGATGTTTTTTATTGTAAGAAAAGGCTTCTGTCTTGCCAACCTATCCCACAGTCCAGACATTTGAAGGAGATTGTTGTCACATGTAGTACACAATCGATACTTGCCAGAAATTCCTGCAGCTCCTTTAATGTTGCTGTAGGCTTCTTGGCAGCCTCTCAGATCAGTTCTCTTCTTGTTCGTTTCATGAATTTTTGAGGGACATCCAATTCTTAGTAATGTCACTGTTGTGCCATATTTTCTCCACTTGTTGATGACTGTCTTCATAGTATAGCCAATACCTTGGAATTTTTTTGTACCTGTCTCCTGACTAATACCTTCCAACTATGAGAGATCTCTTTGATGCTTTGTAAGCTCTTTGCAAACCATGGCTTTGCTATAAGAGGCAACTGAGTAAATGTCAGAAAAATCCCACTAGAACAGCTGAATTTGATATGGGCTTGATCAGAGACACTTTAATTGATGGCAGGTGTATACTAACTACTGTTTAATATGAGTTTGAATACGATTGGTTAATTTTGAACACCCTATATCCCAATTTATAAGAAGATGTGCACATTTATTGTAACCATGATGTTGTAAGTTTTTTATTTTTTATTGCCCTGAAAGATTTATTTTTCCATTGAAATTTGCAGCTTATATGTTGTATTAAAGGTAGAAAAATTCTGAAGTGATTTGTCTTGGTCTGATTTCTTTTTATATCTCCAAAACCTGACATTTTAACAGGAGTGTGCAGACATTTTATATCCACTATATGCTTCCAAATTTACCACTATACAATAATCAATGTTACTTACTTAATTCTCATTAAAATTCAAAATTAGCATAGTACATAGTAGAAGTTTGCACTTAGATTCAAAATGGGAAAAGTACTTTATGGATGAGCATAGTTGTTATATCTGACAGCAGCACCTTTAAAAAGCTGGTTTACTTGGGCCAGCACTGAAGTCATGTAGTTGTCATGATTCCGACAGATGCAATTCTTCAAAGAACCTTGAGGCATTGTTTACCTTAAGGAATCTTTAATCAAAAGAGCATAGCTGCCGAAATCTGGATTTCCCTCCCCTAAGCACACAGTATCAAAAGCACAGTTCCTCCCTCTAATTAACCGTCATAAATCACATTCTCCAATTAGTTTGAATTGTAAGCTTTCCCTCCTGTTTAACAACCTGGCCAAATTCTTATCTTCTCTTATTTCAAAACAGCCTTGAGAGACATTCTTCCTTCCCCCCAGCATCAACTAATTCTAACTCTAAAAGTAACACACAAGTTAAAGAAGCAAAGCTACATCTCCCTATGTTGTCAAGCCAGAACATCTGATGTTAGCAGCATTGACAGTAATCTTGAAAAATGCCGAAACATGTTTCAGAAATGTTTTGATGTTTGATTTCTGATGTAACTTCAGTGTATTTCAGTTTTAAAGATGTTTTGAGAAATCAATGTTTTTCTTAATATTTGGGGGGAAGAAATACTTTTAAATTTTGTTTTATGTATTTCAGATAATACTACTGTAGAGAAATTAAGAGCTATCTGTTTAGACCATGCAAAACTTGGTGACAGCAGCCTTAGTCCATCCCTTGATTCTCTGTTCTTTGGACCTTCTGCTTCACAAGTGCTATATCTTACGGAGGTTTGTGTAGAGTTAATATTTTAGCTAAGTGTAGAGCCAGCTTGGTGTAGTAGTTAAAGCATCAAGGTAGAAACCAGAAGATTGTAAGTCCTAGTCCCTCTTTGGACATAAAACTGGCTGGGGTGGCCTTGAACTAGTCACTTTCTCTCAACCTTAGGAAGGAGGCAATGGGAAATCACTTCTTGAAAAACCTTGCCAAGAAAACTGCAGACTTGTCCAGGCAGTTTCTGAGAATTGAACACATTTGAAAGAAGAAGAAAAAAGTCATGTATTAATCCAGTCTTTTTTTTAAAAAAAAAAATTGCTTATGGTGTTCAGTCATTGTTTTAATGACTGAAATAAAGAGGCTTGTAGTTATTTTCCAGAAATGTACTATTTTTATACTACAGCTTTCCAAAAGTTTTTTTCTTATGTTACTTGAATCTAAGAAATGTCACTGGGTTCTCGTTTGGGGAATTGTAGATACCATTTGAGAGGGAGGGAAGATATGTATTCCTTATATTATTAATTTTGAGATTTTTAGACATGGAACATAGGGAAAACCTTCTGGGGTTTCTGGGTGTTGGGTGGCCTAAGCATATAATACAATTATTATATTGCTATGTATAATAATGTGAAATCAAAAACTGCCAGTTCTTTAGTTAATGTTGACCTTTCATATGCAATTCTTTACAATAAACTAATACAGTGGTGGCGAACCTATGGCACGGGTCGCAGAGGCGGCACTCAGAGCCCTCTCTGTGGGCACGCGCACCGTCGCCCCAGTCCTAGGCCTTCAGCTGGGTTTTATAAAACCTTTTCACTTTAGGCCTCCTCGCCATGTGCAAAAAAAAAAAAAAAAAAAAAAGGTTCAATCAGTCAATTTTAACTTCTTGCGGGGAAAAAAAAAGATCTTGCAAAGTTGGAATTGATTGATTGAACTTTTTAGTCCCCCCCTCAGTCTGCCGTTACTACCGCAGCCACGCCCAGCCAATGGGCCACATCCACCCGGCATTCAACGATGCATAAGTGGGTTTTGGGTTGCAAATTGGGCAGTCTCTAAAAGGTTTGCCATCACTGAACTAGTATGTTGTAGTGTATCAGTGCAGTATATGTGCAGATCAAGCAGTGTTGCCTTTTGCAATTGACAGATGGAAATTTTGTCAATTATATATTTACTAAGTGCTGTCCAAGATTTTTTTGGTATGGTACCCAGTGTCGATAACCACTGGGACCATCACAAGCAGTTTATGCCACAACCTTCAGTTTTTGGACCTTGATATTATTATCATCATATTAATGAATTATCACATTATTCTGACAAATATTAATAATTATACATTTCATACCCATCCTGCAGTCCAATGACTGACTTTTGAAAGCAATTTTACTCAAATGACATTTTTGTATCTTTTCTCTGTATTTTCCAGGTAGTTTATGCCTTGTTAATGCCTGCCAATTCGCCTCTGGGAGAAGAAGCTACTGACTTTCAGTTCAATTTCTTAAAAAGTGGTGGTTTACCTCTGGTATTGAGTATGCTGACTAGAAATAATTTCCTGCCAAATGCAGATATGGAAACAAGAAGGGGGGCCTATCTAAATGCTTTAAAAATAGCAAAACTACTGCTGACTGCAATTGGTTATGGCCACGTGAGAGCTGTGGCAGAAGCTTGTCAACCAGTTGTAGAGGGAACAAGCCCAATGTCACCGGTAACCATAATTATTTTTGTATAATTTTTATTAAGAAGTTTTTATATAACCAAACAAGAAAGGGTATATTAAAAATAGAAAAATAAAAGTGTTAGAAACAATACAAATAAAGAAAAAAAGTTGACATAGCTTCCAATCATTAAAAAAAAAAACGTATGCAGATCCTATTCTCATTTACTTCTCACATTGGCATTTGAACCAAATAAATTTATCTAAGGCTTCTGGAAACTGTGGGCTTCATTTCCTCTCCTTTGTCATTTTGTTAGCATTCATTATTTTCTGCATGAATGCTTCCTGCTGTTATCTTAAATTTGAAGTCATAGCTTGGACCTTTTGATCACATAAAGTCCATTTCTCCATCAGGAGCCATTTAATGATCACAATTGGTAAGGTGCCAGTGGAAGGATAGTAAATAAGTACATAGAGAATAGCATAAGTTAGAAGTGAACATTTATATAGCTTAATCTGACCTGCATTCAAATAATAACTATGCTGGCATTTAGGAAAATCATTAAGATCTGGTTATTTAAAAGCTGTTAGGGACTGGTAAAATGATAGATTCCTACCCTTATATCCAGTGATTGGCTATTTACTGGTAGTGTGATTTCTTGGTGTGATGATGAATACGAAAGGCTTTCTTAATATTATTGTTTGGTTTATGCTACAAATTTTATATTCGTTTTATTCCAGTTTGCACTATTTTGAAAGCTGCTTAATGTCATGTTTGCATTGAGCATCATAGACTTGTAAATAGACAGACAAACAACTCAGGATTGATGGAGGAAAAGAAAGTACAGGTAGTCCTCATCTTACAACAGTTCATTTAGTGACCGTTCAAAGTTACAACGGCACTGAAAATAGTGACTTATTCAAAGATTTATAATAAAATATGGTATTAAAAGTTTGTATGAGATGAAATCTCTGATGTAGGAATTATCAGCACAGTTCTATTTTAATAAACTTCATATCATAAGGATAACTGAACATTCATATTAATATTTTTGGTTGTGTTTGCATAAAAGCAATGGAAAAAATGTTCTCAACATACTTTTACTGTTGGACAGAATATGTTCTCCATTTAATAATACTGAAAATAAATCATTGCAGATCAACCAGGCAACTCATGACCAGGCGGTGGTATTGCAAACTGCTCTGCAGAATATTCCCAATCCAACTTCAGAGTGCATGTTAAGAAATGTAGCAATACGCCTTACACAGCAAATATCCGACGAGGTTAGTATGGTTAAATATTGAACACTTCCAAACTCTTTGGCTTAAATTTATAGCCTGTTTCTGAACTATTTTTGGTTTTTTGGGGAAAAAAAAACATTGAAGAGCACATACAAGAGAGACTATAAGTGAATGGAGGCTCTTTGAATCCCATTTGCAGCTACCTGATCCTCTCAAGGGGTTTTC
Organism: Protobothrops mucrosquamatus; assembly: GCF_001527695.2. Classification (NCBI taxonomy): domain Eukaryota; kingdom Metazoa; phylum Chordata; class Lepidosauria; order Squamata; family Viperidae; genus Protobothrops; species Protobothrops mucrosquamatus. Next base: position 615,711 of record NW_015386638.1, on the reverse strand, counting down.
TAGTGGGCACTATGTTGTACAAATGTAAGCTGTACCTTCTTTCAGTTATATTTACTGTGAATTAATTTGTTGCAAATCATGAATAAATAATGTGGTTTGCAAGAAGCACATGTATTGTCCTCCTCAGTTTGAATTGTACCTAAGGCATTTTGTAAATCTCAGAGGGTGCTTATGGGAAGAGACAGCTGCAGATAGGATTTACATTTCTACCCTATGTAATTGTAAAGAAAGTGCAAATGATGAGAAAGCTCTCTTTGAAGACTCTGGAAGTGGCTGCAGTAGATGACTGAGTTAGGTGACTAAATTGTGTTTCTATGAGTCTGATGCAAGACTAGGGATTGCTATGGCATGGATTCATTTTTAAACACAGAATGTGTGAAATGGTAGTTTTACTTATTATATTTGTCTTTCTGTTTTTAGGCTTCAAAGTTTATTCCTGATATTTGCGTTATTAGAGCAGTGCAAAAAATAGTATGGGCTTCGGGATGTGGATCAGTACAACTGGTATTCAGCTCAAATGAAGATATTAGTAAAATTTATGAAAAGGTAAGAAAGCTGAACCAGCATTCAGTTCTTTCTAACTGGTTTTAATAGGAAGAACCAAACTAAGAAACGTCATGTGGTCTATTTACAAATAATAGACATTGTTATGGTTGTTTACATTTTTTTTGTAGCTCTTCTAATTTTATTGGCATACTGTTAGAACTATAATGTCTTAGTAGAAAAAATGTTTTATTTAAGATTATTCAGAAAATATTTAATTTGTATATAAATTATTGCTTTTGCCACAAAATTGCTTAATTCATTATTTTTTTGTGTTTAAATCTGTAGATGCACATAAAATCTGTATTTATATGCATATTTCACATGACATTTCATGTATTCCAGTGGGATTTCTTTTGGGCTGTAAAATATTTGCAAGAAATACTTTTGTAAAATATTTTACGTAGAATAATTTTAATTAAAACAGATATTTACCTGTTGTTGTATAATCTGTACCCTATGCTACATCTGAAAATAAATATAATCTGCCCAAAGAGATGCTTTAGATTTTTATTATTTTTAGTAAAACTAAAGTAATACTTTGATTATAATTGTATAACTTCAGAAAAGAAGTATGGCTGCTCCTTGTAGTGGATCTGGGCTAAATTCTGTGGCTTGAATTTTTGTAGTAAAGCTTAAGGATAGAGTGCTGTTAATTTCTCCTCCTCTGAATGTGAAAGATTGTGGGGGGAAAAGTATTCCTTTGAGAAACAGATTTATCGAATAAACACAAACTCCAGATAATTAATTAAAACCTCTTCTCTTAAAATGTTTGACTCATGACAAAGTGCTAAAATTAGATTCAGATAATCACAAGCAGGCAATCATGACCAAATGTTGTATTTACTTCCCTTCCTTGTGCAATTTTCATCAGCACCAATCCCTTGTGTGTAATTTGAATTCCTGTGAAATCTATTTCAATTCAGCATAGTTAGATTATTTTCTCAATGTGCACTTTATCACCTCTTCAAATCTTTAATTCCATTTTCAGATTTGATTTTAGTATACCATTACTGTTTTGTGATGTTAAGTAGTATGTGTATTAAGTAGTATCCTTGGGCTTGAAGGAACAATTAAGAAAGTAATTGATCCCACTTTATCATGTATGTGATGCTGCTTATTTCTGTTTTATTTTATAGACAAATGCAGGCAATGAACCAGATTCAGAAGATGAACAAGTTTGCTGTGAAGCACTTGAAGCGATGACGCTTTGCTTTGCTTTGATTCCAACAGCCCTGGATGCACTAAGTAAAGAAAAAGCATGGCAGACATTTATCATTGATTTGTTATTGCATTGTCACAGCAAGTAAGTGATGTTAATATTTTATTTGTTTTATCAACTGCTCCCCAGTCAGTAGTATCCTTCAGGGCAGGCAGAATGACAAAAATCACATGGTGCCAATTCAGTTCCTTGTGACATCACATACACATGCAAAAGAGTGCTGTGGCATAAAGCTGATGAAAGTAAGCTCATTGGACTCCCATGCCTCTAGAAGCAATTGCAGATGATCATAGGTGATCAGTATAGTAAGTAACGTACAACTATTGAACTGTAATTTGCATTTTATTTTATTTTATTTTTGTTTTATTACTGGGTCCTAATTCTAAAGTGTTATGATATAATTTTATTTATATGCTACTTAGGTGGACAATCTTCCTCTCCTTATCTCTGATATTTATTGGATGCTATGACCTGAAGCTTGATTTCCCTATCCTGATCACAAGTATTTATTACTATGTAGTCATAAAAATCATCAGATAAACTTCTTAGAGTAGTCTGCAAATTCAGACAATTCTCGAGTTATGACCATAATGGAATCTACCCCTCACGGTCATAACTTGTGATAGTCATAAAGCAGGTTGGTCACTTGAACAATCTGATTTTTACATCCTTCTTTGCGGTGGTCATTAAAGAAATCACGGTAATTAATAAATGAATCCATGATCATTAAAGGAACTACTGGTTTGCTATGGGCATGGTTTTGCTGAAAACTGGAAATAATGCAGATTTTCAACAAAATCATTGTAAGAATTGGACATGTGACTGTGGTATGCTACAAATGGCTGCCAAAGTGCAGTTGGGAGGGGGGCCTGACCATAGGAACTTGGAATTTGGGTCATAATTTCACCCAAGTAGGTAGGTCCATTGGAACTTTGAAAGTTGCTAAGGGACTGGTCATAAGTCTTATATTAAAAGTAGATTGATAAAATCATAGGAAGCTAAATATGCATAATCTCAAAAGTCTGTAGAAATAAGTCTCAAATGTTAGGACAATTATAGCATTTCCTTCTTTCCTGAACTAAGATTATTATTCTTTGTGCAATTTCATTTGTGAACAGTAATGTAGCCCTTTGTACAGATTAATTTGGATTTTACTTTAAAAAGGAAAAAAACAGGGTGTTATTTTTATGCTGATTGCACTTAATTCCAGATTGTCACTGTGCAGTTACATTAAGATAGCAGAGAGAACAAATCTGAATATTATGAAATGCTATGGTAGTGTTGTCCTCTAGGAATAATTGTCTTCTCTCCATCAAAAGAAAAGCAAAATAGCTGCAATGACTTATACTTCTGCTCTAAATAACTAATCTGGATAGGCAAAATATTGAACATCATCAAAAGAAAATCAACACAACTGCACTAGGTTTTTTAATAAAGAGTCGTGAAATGGATTTTGATAATTAAGTGATTTATGAGTGTTGCTAGCAGTTACTGTTTGATGTTAAGTGCTTGGATATATTATTATAAGCTATTATAGTCAAAAGTTGGGAGTATTTTCTGAGAGTTCAGGTTTGGGATTACTAGGATGAAGAATTAAATTGATGTCTCAAGTTTTTTTTAAAAAAAATTGCTAATGTAAAACATTTGAATATTTTACGTTACTATTATGTTTTATTCTGTCTTTATATAAATATGACAGTGAAGATTATTTTCATTTCTAAAAGAGAGTCTTCCAAAATTTATGAGAGAGCCTTTTCACATATGTGTGACAAACATGAGACAAATAAAATACACATTTAATCATTTTTTATATTGGTTGCACAGCCAGCCAAATATTTAGATTGCATTTGGCATTTTTATCCTTCCCGAGGTCCTGAGATAGGCAGGGGGTGGTGGTAGTGCTGCTGCTGCTGCTGTTGTTGCTGTTGGTGAAAAAGAAGAAACGGGGCTTTTGAGTATAAATAGGTATAAACATTTGTGATAGACTTGCTTTGAATGTTTCCATCAGTAGAAGCAGTTGTTTTTTTTTGCCAGAAGGGAGAGGATGATTGCAGCTTCCCATACTCTCTCAAAGTCTGCTCCAGAGGTTTCTCTGATGATCTGGATCGGATTTGCTGAGTATATAATGGGTATAATGGATTGCACCAAGGACAAAAAAAGAGGGAGTAACAGTGGATTGTCCTTTACATAATTTTAAGATTAGTTTTATTTAAAATACCTGTATTAATCTCTCTTTTCTGGTTTAAATTTTTAGAACTGTTCGGCAAATGGCACAGGAGCAGTTCTTCTTAATGGCTACTCGATGTTGTATGGGACAACGACCTCTTCTTTTTTTTATAACTTTGTTATTTACTGTATTAGGGGTAAGACATTTTAAACTTTACCATTTGGATATATATCCCAATATTTATAGGCAATGATACATATTTAACTTTAGTTACTGTACGTCCATATTTTTTCTCAATATACTGTACATTAACAAATCAATATATAAAAAGTCTTTATTCAAAAAAGGCAGATTTACCGGTATTCTGTAATCTGTAAATTGCCTTATCTTCTGGAAGATGTACACAGAATGATAAACCCACAAATTGACTTCTTCCATGCAAATTGTATTATGACTATATATTAGAGTAGAGGAAAATTTTGAAAATATAATATTTCTATCAAAACTGTTTCACAATAGAATGCAGATGCTTGTTAAGTTATTCATCTCCAAATCTTAACTTATTTTATGTGAAAGTTCTCTAAATTTAATTGATGCATTTGGATTTTAGATTTAATGTGGAAACTCATACAAGAATTATGCTAATGCATGCCACTTTATCATTGCTGATTAGTTTCTCTTGATGGTAACAGCTACCCAGTGTTTCTTTAGCTTACAAATGAACCAGGAACTCTGGCTTGTTAACTTTATAAGCTGGACATAAATCAAGTGTGATTTGTCATAATTATGTCATTAGGAAAGGAGTAAGATTTCTATTAAGTGCTTCAGAAGTAACCATAAATGTTCATGCTAATTTAATGGAATCTTGTTTATGGGGATGTTTGAACTGAACATAGACTTTAAGAAATATTCTGTGTTGTGACTATTAATGAAAGTATATTTTCAACTATGTTGATATTTTCTTTCAGAGTACTGCAAGAGAACGTGCTAAACATTCAGGAGATTACTTTACTCTGTTAAGACATCTTCTAAATTATGCTTACAATAGTAATATTAATGTGCCCAATGCTGAAGTTCTGCTTAATAATGAAATTGACTGGCTTAAAAGGATCAGGGTAAGGGTTTTTTTTTCCTTGTTTTGTCACCATTTGTTATTTTGTTTTAAATTTAAGTGTTAATTGTCCTGGATCCAAATATGTAAAATAAAAAATGGGATACTAATTATAATACATTAATTGATATATGCTTCCTTAAAAATGTTGTTTGAAAATTCATGTGTCTGAATATTCTCCTTCCTCAGGATGAAGTGAAAAGGACAGGAGAAACAGGTGTAGAAGAAACTATTCTAGAAGGTCATCTTGGAGTTACCAAAGAATTATTGGCATTCCAAACTCCTGAAAAAAAATATCACATTGGTTGTGAAAAAGGTGGTGCTAATCTCATCAAAGTAAGTTACTGCTGTACAAAACGTTCTAAAGTTATAAAGTAGCAAAGTGAAAAATATACAAATTATAATTTATAATAAATGCCAGCATATTTACAAAAACGATAACGATAACTTAAATTGATTGAATTTTGGAATCTTCAAAATATGTAGATCTATATTTAAATCATAGCAAAGTTTCTCTTGAGAGAAGGAAGGGAAAACGTTTTATCATTTCACAATTTTTATAAAGTTCTAAATAAAGTAAATCATTGAATAAAGAGTCATTTATGTAACTGAGATAAATGTAACATGATGCACCATACATTTAAAAAAAAAACACCTCATTTCATCTTGAGCATGCTAGAATCCTAACTGAAATATGAATGGCACAAGACATCTGTATCAAATTAAGGGCAAGTAATTGCTCTGTGAAAATTAGGGCAAATCTCCCTGCCTGGAAATCCTTTATTCAAGTAACTTTTATTATTATCAGGCCTCTCAGCTGTGGCTAAATAGATTTGATAAACTGTTTATTAACACCCCCGTGGCATTTTTCATATATTTTTTAAAAATAATCTACAGCAGATATGTCAAACTCGCGACGTCATGTGACATCGCGCGATGTATCGGCACTGTTTTGCCATTGCCGGCAATGGGGTGGGCGTGGCTTCCGTGTGACGTGTCCGGCCCGCGGGCCGGCAGTTTGACACTCCTGGTCTATAGTCTTCTGAATGATTCATTATCGTTACATAATGGAGTTATGGAATTTAGGTTTTCTTGCTCTCTTGCAGGTAAATAATCCTCTCTTTTAAAAATCTAAGACAGTGTGACACTTAAGTAATGTTTCATCTGATCTGGATAGTTCCTAAATTAATAACAGATGTTTTATTTACTATTTTTCAGGAATTAATAGATGATTTCATCTTTCCCGCATCAAATGTTTACTTGCAATACATGAGAAATGGAGAATTACCCGCTGAGCAGGCAATACCTGTCTGTAGTTCCCCAGCTACCATTAATGCTGGATTTGAGCTGTTGGTAGCCTTAGCAGTGGGCTGTGTCCGTAACCTCAAACAAATAGTAGATACTTTGACTGAAATGTATTATATAGGCACTGCGATAACTAGTACGTACTATTTCACATTTTAACATTTTTCTATGAATTTTATATTCATATACTTTCATATATTTTCATAATTTATTTGGGAAAAATGCTGGGTTGGTAGACTATTAGGCTCCTTTCTCTAAATTTTAGCCTTTGAGCATTTTAAAAATTTAGAAGATTGTTGGTCTTGAATGAGAAAGAATATATTCTGTTTCTTGCTTAAATCCTGAACTAATCTTTTTCTTTGAGATGGCTGCTAGGTGGTATAATCATATTTCTAAAAGGAGTAGATAAAAATTAAATCTGGTTAGGACTGGGCAGGTACTACATTCTTAGAGGCTTCAGTTCCAAATTGTTCTTAGAGCTTCTCCAAAGACTCTCAGTGACTGGTTGTAGTGAATTTTGAATAATTGGAGTTGGAAAAGAAAACATCCAAGTATTGTTAGTCCCCCTATGCTTGAGGAACCTAGAAACATTAATTTTTGGATCCTGTTCCAAGTCTTTGTTCGGTTTTGGCAAATTAACACATTGTTTTACAAATCTAGCAATTTCGCAAGTCATCTTGAAATAAGTTGGATATAAATTATTTAAAGGGGCCTTACTATATAGTTTTGTGCTTCCTTTGACTGGATTTTATTTTGTCTGTTTGTACTTAGGAAAAAAGATGCTGAGGGATGTCATTCGTAACTTACACATTTTCATGTACAATCCATTTATTAAGGGAATTTTATTTGAAATAAACTTGTTTTATGAATACAGTTTTAAGAAGTAGCAAGTAGTCTACTAGTATATTTCAAGTTATAAGCTGTTAATGGTCTAATATATTTAATTTGTCCTAGCGTGTGAAGCATTAACAGAATGGGAATATCTGCCACCTGTTGGACCACGACCACCAAAGGGATTTGTAGGGCTTAAAAATGCTGGAGCCACTTGTTACATGAATTCTGTCATTCAGCAACTATATATGATTCCTGCCATCAGGAATGGAATTCTTGCAATTGATGGAACAGGCAGTGATGTAGATGATGACATGTCTGGAGATGAGAAACAAGATGAGGTAATAACTGCGTTTTGTTTAATATATGATACTGCATCCAATTGTGCTTAAATTTTTAACTACCAACAATTTTAAAAAGCATAGAAGCCACATTCTGTGATTTTATGCTAGTTCTTAGTAATATCAGCAATTTTAAAGCAGATATCCTTCTATGTTACACAAGTTTGATGTTTTCTTGCTTTCTCAAATGCATTAAATGTGGCCTATCTTTTAAAACTCTTCTTAATTCATTATGCTCAAATCATTTATCTCCTCTTTAAAATACTTTCAATATTCTTTCTTTACCAAACAGTGACTTTTAAAATTTGACATCTTGAATGATATATATAAATTTCCTGAATTGCAAGCTACATTAATGTTTCAAAATACTATGTAAGATATTGAAGTGGCATTCAATACAGTATGGACACGACACACTTATGGATGTAAATCTGATTATTAAAAAAAGATAAAAAGGGAAAGATATTGGAGATGACAGAGGAGCATGATTTTGGTCATGGAAAAATATAACAAGACATAATTAAAGAGAATGTACAGTGATGAGCTATGAACCTTCGCCATTCCCCTCCCACATTTTTGCTTGAAAGGAGAAGAGAAGTTTAATTACAGTTTGTGGCAAACTCTCCTTACTTTTCCAGCCAGTCAACTGTTTGATCTTGATTTCAGGGATCAATATTTTAACAAATAATACTTTAGTGAATGAGTCTGAAGTACTTCTCACTGTATTCTGATTTGTCATTCTGCCTGAGATGGTTATGTCTACAAAAAAAACATATGTTGCCTATTTGCAAATAGCAGTAGTAGAGCTGTTACACAGGGCAATTTCAGTAAAGTGCTAACTTAGTTGGATTATGGTTCCAACTGATTTAGAAACTAGGAAACTCTTTGAATTCTCGGCTTTCCTTAGGCATGAAAACCGAGCTAGATGACTTTGGGGCATTCACTCTCTCTCAGCCCAACCCACTTCACAGGAGTATCGTTGTGGGGAAAGCATCAGCTCCATCATCCTGTGACAAAAGGGTAGTTCATTATAAGTCCAGCTACAAAACTCTACTTTGCAATTGTCTTCATGTATACATATATGATTCTTTTTTTTTAAGAGCAACGTTGACCCACGAGATGAAGTATTTGGCTATCCCCATCCATATGAAGATAAACCAACTTCAAGTAAAACAGAAGACAGAAAAGAGTACAACATAGGTGTATTAAGACATCTCCAGGTCATATTTGGCCACTTAGCAGCTTCTAGATTACAGTACTATGTGCCAAGAGGATTTTGGAAACAGTTCAGGTAAATGGGAAATTAACTTTTGTTGAAATGTCTTCTGTGATATGTTAAAGCAGCATGCACTCATTAAGAGAATTTAATTATATTTCTGAATTGATAATAGTTTTGTGTGAACCTTCTATGTAGAAAGCAAGCTAAAATTGCTCAAAGAAAAAAATTACTGGATACTTTAGAGAAAATCTTGCTGTAGGTTGTTGATACAACAAAATGCAAACTAAAGCTTTAAATTCATGCGGGCTCCATCATAGAAGGAAGATCCTTGAGTGTGAAATGAAGTTTTTGCATATAAGTTTAATGGAAAGCACAAAACATGAATGTTAACAATATTTTTGCCCCTTGAACTTCCTAACTGTGGCTGAATTCCTGTCTTTTTTACCTGTTCATGGGGAAACAAAATATCCAAGTGGGGGAATCTATACGGGCTAATAGTTATGGAGTTTTTACTGTTAATTCTGGCAGTTACCTTGGTGTTAGCAATTTTTCAGATTGAATTTAGAATACAAGGAATACATTGTTTCCATTTAATCCAGGCTCTTATTTTATAGTTAATCAGTCTTGTCGAATATATAATAAAGAAAATATGTTGCAAATAAAAATAAAAATGAGAGCAATGTAGATCAAACCAATAATGATTGATTTATCTAAAACTACTGTTTGAAATATCACAGGTATTATTCTCAATTATAATTTCCTTGTAAAGATTCAATCTTATATTCAAGGATAAAAGATACCTGAGCTATATTTTTATTTATTTATTTATCCAATTTATATGGCTGCCCATCTCAATGAATGACTCTTGGTGGCAAACAGAATTAAAATAGAATAGAAACAATAACAAACACTATAAAAATTCAAAATACAAGAAACAACAAACCAAATCACTAGCATAACCAAGAAACAGACCCCTGCCTGGGGATATAACCAAATCTTTAGGACCTTACAAAAGGTCAGCAGGGTTGGGATCGTCCTAGTCCACAGAGGGAGAACATTCCGCAAGGTGGGCACTAATAGCAGAAAAGGCATGTCTTTTAGGCCCTGCCATTTTTTGGGCAATTTGAAACATGCCCATCCTGCCTGACTGGATCAGATGAGTAGAAACAACTAGTGAGAGGTAGCCCCTGAAGTAACCTGGCCTTAAGCCATGAAGACTTTAAAGATGACAACCAGCACCTTGAATTGTACCCAGAACCACACTGGTAACCAATGCAGCTCACAGAATAGCGATGTCACATGTGCAGAGTCACCAGCATCATTTACTACATTGAAGTAATCCAGATGAGAGGTCACTTTACCTATTTGAACATAATTACCTCACTAGATACGCCCTTCTAAGGCTATCAAATAAGCAATGAGCAAATTCATGCCAGGCATTGTAGTGAATGACACCACCATTTTTTAGCTGATCATAATTTTCCTCTTTTGAAATATTTAAAAATAGGTAGCTATGGAAATAGGAATGGAGTTCTCACAATAGCCATCTCCTATTCTTGAAATATATCTAGAAATATTAGCCTTTGACATCTAGCGTGGACACAATGGCATTTTTCTTGGGGAAAAAAAAGATGAAGTCAAGGAGCGCCATTCTAAGTCCTATCTCATTAATTATTTTAAGGACCACATTATCCCATAAATGAAAAGGTTGATTTGAGTGGTGATGGTAATTTAGTCCTCTTTGAAAATAAATCAGTATATAATTTGAAGATTGTTGTATACATGTAACACGCATCTTTTAACTTTTAAGGTTGAGATAAACAATTATATTTACTTCTATGTAATGTTATTTGCCCAAAATCTGATTTTATTTAAAAAAAATCTTATTCTAGACTCTGGGGTGAACCTGTAAATCTGCGAGAACAACATGATGCTTTAGAATTTTTTAACTCTTTGGTGGATAGCCTAGATGAAGCTTTAAAAGCCTTAGGTCATCCAGCAATGTTAAGTAAAGTTTTGGGAGGATCCTTTGCCGATCAGAAAATCTGTCAAGGTTGCCCTCATAGGTATGTGTTTAGTTATCTAATAGGATATTGTATATTATTGTATAAAATATGTACACTTCTTGTAATTAGCATTCTTAAATGATGATTTGAAAACTGGTGATGTATAAATATTTCACACTGTAACTTTAATAAAAATAATGGAATATTTTAATTCCTTGAATTTACTTTTTCATGTGAGTTCTATATTGCTAAACCAGTGGTTCTCAACCTGTGGGTCGGGACCCCATTTGGGGTCGATCGACCATTTTACAGGGGTCGCCAAGCAAGGCTGTCCGCCATTTTTTTTTTTGTCCGCCATTTTTTTCCCCCTTTTCCGGCAGGTGCCTTACCTCCCTTGGGCTGGGCCAGCTGGTGGTCGGCCTGCTCCGTCTCTGCCGCTTGCCAGCTACACCTCGGCCGGCGCAGGGGGCGGAACCACGCATGCGTGGCGCTCCCGGGCAGGGAAAGTCCTCGACTTATGACCGGTTGGGTAGTCCTCGACTTACGACCGGTTTAGTCCTCGACTTACGACCGGTTGGGGTCGCGGCATTAAAAAGGTTGAGAACCACTGTGCTAAACAGTTGAGAGTTAGTCCAGATCCAGTGGTTGATTTTGTTGATACTTGTTCATGCATCTTACGTAGCAATATAGACAGGAAGCCTTTACGGCTATCCTTCTCTGCCAATGATAAAACCATATTGAAAAGCCATATAATAGTTTTTCTTTAAGCTTCCTGTTTCTAATTAAAAATCAAAATGGAAGCTTATTGTTGTCCTATTTAGTATCAGCTTGGGTTTATTTGTTCTTCCATATTCATTTGTTAGTAAATGTTACCCTTTTTCAACTTTTATTAATCTATATAAATAAAAATGTAAATGTTTGTTTGTTCAAAATCTTAAATCTCCGAAAGTTCTTCACCGATTGCTTTGAAATTTTGACACAACATTGCATTCGAATACGCACGTGTTTTTATATACCTACTATTATATAGATGTCACACCTGTGACACAAACGTGCGCTTTCTCTTTTCTTTCTTTTCCATTTAACCAGACTGAGCCACAGCAACGCGTGGCCGGGTACAGCTAGTATTTCTATATAAAGAAAATAACTATGCAATGTTGCCATTTATCCAGTGGGCAGCTTTTGAGTTATAATTGCAGTTGTCAGTCTAAATTATTCTACCTAGGTATATATTTTAAGTTTTCAGTATATGTTTTATTGTATTCATAAAATTATGTTGCTTAATAATAAAAGATAGTTATTCAATAATTCATTTAGCAGAATTAAATTATTTTGCTATCTTTACAGGTACGAATGTGAAGAATCTTTTACAACACTGAATGTAGATATTAGAAATCACCAAAATCTACTTGACTCTTTGGAACAATATGTCAAAGGAGACTTACTGGAAGGTGCAAATGCATATCACTGTGAAAAATGCAACAAGAAGGTAATTTTGGCATGTCTTGAGAATAATGCTCTAAATCTGTTTTAATTCAGCAGCAGCTGACATTGGTCAGTAAGAGAACAATTTAGATGTTTATTTTGTAAGAGAATTGAGAGCTCCTATTCATCATACTTTAGTCAAAATTTAAGAATATTTCTTAGAATGATGATGCCAAGATCCCCAGGGCCATCACTTCCTTAATCATGTTATTTAAAATGTGTTTATATGAGCAGAGAGTTGTTCACATCAGTTTGGTCAAGAAAAATGACTATAATTTTACTTAGAATTTGTTGGTTTTGGTAATTCACAGAAATAACTGTGTTTATTTCCTAGGTTGATACAGTGAAACGTTTGCTAATTAAAAAACTGCCTCCAGTTCTTGCCATCCAGCTAAAACGATTTGACTATGACTGGGAAAGGGAATGTGCAATCAAGTTCAATGATTATTTTGAGTTTCCACGTGAGTTGGATATGGAACCTTATACTGTGGCAGGAGTGGCTAAGTTAGAAGGGGATGATGTAAATCCTGAAAACCAACTAATACAGAATGAACAATCAGAAAACGAACATTCTGGAAGTACAAAATACAGACTAGTGGGTGTATTGGTGCACAGTGGTCAAGCCAGTGGTGGACATTATTACTCTTACATTATTCAAAGAAATGGAGGAGATGGTGAGAAAAACAGATGGTATAAATTTGATGATGGCGATGTAACTGAATGCAAAATGGATGATGATGAAGAAATGAAAAATCAGTGTTTTGGTGGAGAATACATGGGAGAAGTATTTGATCATATGATGAAACGGATGTCCTACAGACGTCAGAAGAGGTGGTGGAATGCTTACATTCTTTTTTATGAACGTATGGACACAGTAGAAAAAGACAATGAACTCATAAAATATATTTCAGAACTTACAGTGACCACTAAACCCCATCAAATTAAAATGCCATCTGCAATTGAGCGGAGTGTACGAAAACAAAATGTACAGTTCATGCATAACCGAATGCAGTACAGCCTGGAATATTTTCAGTTTGTAAAAAAATTACTGACATGTAACAGTGTCTACCTAAATCCCCCTCCGGGTAAGTTTTTGGATATTCCTAGTGAAAATTAATTACATAGTTATATAAAAATAGAAAGTATTTAACATTTTTCAGATCCCTGGATTTCATTTTTAATAGTTTCAGTATATCTTACCATTCCCTTGAGATTAATTTTAAAATGTTTACTAAATTTATGTTCACTGTTGACATCTTTCTTTTGATCATTATCTTTACATGTTCATCTTGGAAGACAAAAAACTAAATAAGATGCTTTAATTGTTCTTAGAGAGCCGGTTAATATAGTGGTTGAGGCATCAAACTGGAAGCCAGAAAACTGAGTTCTAGTCCCATTTTACGCACAAAGCCAGTGAGGTGACCTTGGGCCAATCACTCTCAGCCCTAGGAATGAACCAGTGGCAAACCACTTCCAAAAAACCTTGCCAGGAAAACTGCAGGGACTAATTTGGTAGTCATCAGGAGTCAAAACTGACTCAAATTGCATGCACAAAGTATATTATAGGTATCAGGCAGTATTGCTGCAAAAAATATTGAAGTTGATTGATTTAAGAAAATTTTTGAGTCAGGCTGACTTTTTAGATTTTAATACTTAAGAACTCAGTTACAACATTCTGAATTTTCTTTTTAGGACAAGATCATCTACTGCCTGAAGCAGAAGAAATTACAATGATAAGTGTTCAGCTTGCTGCTAGATTTCTGTTTACCACAGGATTTCACACAAAGAAAATAGTTCGTGGTCCTGCCAGTGATTGGTAAATTTTGATTTTTAAGAGTATTCGTTGGTCATACCTTCAGTGTTTTAATGTAGTTCTTGTATGACAGTATTTTAATCCTTTATCAGTTAATACCATTTCAGTGCAAGGAAGAAGACATTGACAAATCACTTCTGGAAAACTTTGCCAGGAAAACTGCAGGGACTTCTCATGTCCAGAATCAGACATGATTGAAAAAAAGGGAAAAAATGGAGAGTAAAAGAAAAAAACTTTTAAAGTTAGGGTTAATATATGTTTTTTCTAATAATACCTAATAAGTATTATTACGTAATACGTAATAAGCATCTGTCAGATGTGTGTTCTGCAACATAGACCAACAAGTTCCAGAGATACAGGGAGCATGTGCTTGACATGCCTCTTCTTGAGTGGCTAGAACATGTGCTATTTACACATGTCTAGTTGTGAGATAAATGCTCTTTTCTCTTTTATTTGAACTACTGGCTAGTCAGTTGCATATACTAACTCAGGATCCCTTGTTAGAGGGCATGTTTCTCAGCATTTGCAGAGAGCTAAAATAATAGCAAGTAATTGAATAACAAGTGCCATTCAAAAAGAAAAATATTCATAATATAGTTTCCTTGGATGCACAGTATAATTGTACCCATCTATCACCAAACACTAATAGATTTTCATTATATTTGAAGTAAAAGATAGAGAAATAGAATAAATGAGGCTTTTCTTTTGTATAAATTACAACTTGAGAAGAGAGAATTTCCCTTGTCACTTTACACATAGAAATTCATTATATTAATAGGGCAGGTGAGAAACGGATACTTCCACAGTTTGTAAAGAACCTTTGTATATATCTCTCACCATTTGCCTTAATGAGTAAAAGGCTCATAAATACAGAATGATGAAGCAGTCTCCAATATCCTTAAAAGCAGGGACCCCGATCCGCAGCCCGATACTGGGCTGCGGCCCATTGGGAACTGGGCAGCACAAGTAGCGGGGGCGAACGCATGAGCACATGAAGCTTCATTTGTGCACGGGCACACAAAACCATCCCCTCTTCCCCCCTCCTTGCCGCTGCTGGTCCGCAGAGCCAGAAAGGTTGGGGACTGCTGCCTTGAAGCATCTGGCACTGATCTCAGGATGATGGCTTTATCAGCACATTATATCTCATTTGTTCTGTGGCACAGTTATGGACACTGACAAGTTCTTTGTACATCTCTGGATAGCGCCATTTGGTGTCAGTATACTTTACTCTTGAATTAATATTTTTGTTTTCGTAAAGATTATCCAGTGTATTTTTCTCAAGCATTTCTAAACATTTGGGTTCAGTAATAACACAATCCTCTAGCAATTTGTAAACTATGTGGTTTGGCAATTAGTTTTACTACCTGAAATGTACTCAGTCTTGGTGAAGAACAGTGACACAATGCTTTACTCATTGCTGGCCCACCCGACTGCTTCACCACCATAGAGGAACAAGTATTTTGTAGTCAACTCTATCATCAGCCCAGTCCTTGTGCATGTATACAATTAATTTAACATTGTATGCATATATGCAGAGATATATGCCCAGACTCTAGAGTCATCTCGCATCGCATGGCATGGCATATCTGTCTGTCTGCCTGCCTTGCCTGCCTGTCCGTCCATCCATCATCCATCATGTGAAAAAGGAAGTACATCTCTTTGAGTTATATGGTTTTATGTATTAGGACATAATAAAAATCATTTGGGCCTTAGTGCTTCTTAAAAGTAGGTAAATACAACCTTATATGAACAATAACACATGACATATTACACAATGTCATCACTTGTTTTACAAAAAAAAACCAAAATGAAAAAGCCATATGTGAAAAACTAAGTACATATGAATAAGGAGACTAAGTAGCAGCCAGGTGCTGCTAATCTAGTGTCCTTGATCAATTGATCATCAGCAAATGTGACTAAAAGCCGAAGTTTTAGGAATTTGGTGGTCTCCAGCATTGAAATGTGTTAACACAATGCCAAAGAGGAAAAACAACAGCAATGATCTTACAGAAGCAATTGTTGCTATCCATCAGTTTGGGGAAGGTTATAAGACCATTTCTGAACAATTTGAAGTCCATCATTCTACCATGAGAAAGATTATTGACAAGTGGAAAACACTCAAGACAGTTGCCAATCTTCCCAGGAATGCATATCCCAACCTCAGCATATTAAATATTGAAGTTCATGAGAGTACAATTAGAAAAAGACTGAACAAGTATGGTTTGTTGGAAGGATGGCCAGGAGCAAGCCTCTTATCTCTAAAACAAACATGGCAGCATCTGAACAAATCACAAAACTTCTGGAACACTGTCCTTTGGATAGGCGAGACCAATGTGGAAATGTTTGGCTCACATGCTGAATGCCATGTATGGCAAAAACCAAATACAGCTTACCAGCACAGACATCTCACATCAACCATCAAGCATGGTGGCGGAAGGGTGATAATTTGGGCTTGTTTTGCAGCCACAGGACTTTGCAGTCATTGAGTCTACCGTAAACTCTTCTGTATACCAAAGTATACAATGTGAGGCCATCAGCCTTACAGTAAAGCTTGGCTGACATTGGGTCATGCAGCAGGACAATGATCCCAAGCACACCAGCAAATCTACAACAGAACGGCTGAAAAAGAAAAGAATCAAGGTGTTGTAATGGCCCAGTCAAAGTCCAGACCTCAACCTAATTGAAATGCTGTGGGACCTCAGGAGAGTTGTGCATCAACAAATGCACACAATCCTCAGTGAACTGAAGCAATATTGTAAAGAGGTCTGGGCCAAAATTCTTCCACAAAGATATGAGAGACTGATAAAGTCATTCAGGAAACTATTACTTTAAGTTATTGCTGCTAAAGGTGATTCTACAAGCTTTTGAGTCATAAGGTGTACTTATTTTTCACACATTACTTCTCCATTTTGGCTTTCTTTTTGTAAAGTAAATGATGACATGGTGTAATATGTCATGAGTTGTTCATTGAAGTTGTATTTACCTATTTTTAACACTGTTAAGGACTAGACATGATACCTAAAACCATATAACTCAAAGAAGGGTGTACTTTCTTTTTCACGTGACTGTATCTATCTCATTTCTACACCACCCATCTTGCCCAAGTGACTCTGGGTGATTTACAATAAAAACACTTAATTTCTGCATTAATTCCCACAGCTTTGTCAAATCTTTATTCCTTTTCCTATGGCAGAGGAGTTTCACAAGTTATTAGGTGTCAGAATCTATCTCTTCCTACTGCATTTTATTTCTGGGCTTCGTGAATTGGGAGCTTTGGAGCATTCTCCCTCTGTCAATTTCACTCCTTTCCTCTTGGCCATGAATGAAAGCTTGCTTCTCTGTCAGTGCTTTTAACAATGGGAATGCCATATTACTTTTATCTGCCATAACCTGAATAAATTGGAAAAGAACATGATTTCTATTTGTCAATTCTCCTATCTGACCATCGTTCAATTATATATTTCTAAATTATCTAGTTCTATGTCTCTATATGTACTTCTGCATCTGAAAAATTGTATTCTTTTTATTTTAGCCCTATTTTTATTAGTATCTATTTTATTTGTATTTGATTGATAGCATAATACAGGATTAATTTAAATTTGGCTGTGAAATAGCTCGCCTACATATTTTTCATATAGCCTATATCAACCAGTATAAACACACCCAGCAAAGAAAATTCTTTTTGTTAATCCACTTTATTTGTAAAGGAACAGGTTTCTCATTAATAATCCCATTTATGTTTAAATAATATCTGTCTATTCATAAATTCTCACCCGTTATCATAATATGAAATCTGTGCTTTGTTCCGAATTTGTTTTCTACATAAGCCACAAAAAGTTGACTGCAGAGTATAGACTTAGCCCACCTGTCAGTGAATGCTTAGAGACATTTATTACATTTGAAGTAAAAGATAGATTAAGCAATATATAGAGTAGAGAAGCTGTACTTCCATCTAAACAACATTGAGAAGCATACACAGAATTTCCTTTATCACTTAAACCAGGGGTGTCAAACTGCCGGTCCGTGGACCAGATGCATCATGCCAAAACCGCGCCCACCCCATTGCTGGCAATGGGAAAAAAAGTAGCGACACGTCACGTGACATCGCGAGTTTGATACCCGTGACTTAAACCCAGAGACTCATTTTATTAACAAGCTAGATGAGACCGACACTGAATGACAGTGTATAAGGAATCTTTCCCTTATCTGTCTCTTGCCATTTGCTGTAGTGGTTCATAGATGTAAAAAAAACAACCTAATATTTTAATTGCCATATGTTTCCAGCAGGATGTAGCCAAAGCTTTGTAACAATTAACAAAGATAGTAAGAAGAATTTGCCATCATCAATTGACATGATCAGCAACTTGAATATTATCTGCTTCAAAATAAACTGCCTCTCATTTGAACAGCTGTAACTGGTGGTAACCAGCTTTTTTAAGTATAAAAAATTGAAATGTGGCTCCTTTGAATTTGGTTCTAACCATGCCATCAGAGGTTCTGGTTTTGATTTCTTAAACAGAACAATAACCAAAGTTAATGCAAGTTTGAAGCTTTTGAAGATGCTTAAAAGAATTCATTAAGTAGGATTTCTGGTTATTGTTAAACATAGTTAGCAAAGTGAATGTAACACAAGAAAACAGGAAAGGAGCAGAAGAAGTTTGGAGGATTTTAGGAAAAGAAGCAAAAAATCTCTAATGATTCAATCTTTCTATAATATTAATGCTATATCCTTGTTATATTTAGTATTCCTTAATAATATTGATTACTTTTATTATTAGCAACTATATTTCATTTGTATAATTCAATATGTGGAAATGTGATATCTTTTAAATTTTTTTCAGGTATGATGCTTTGTGCATTCTTCTTCGTCACAGCAAGAATGTTCGTTTTTGGTTTGCACACAATGTACTTTTCAATGTTTCAAATCGCTTCTCTGAATATCTTTTGGAATGTCCTAGTGCTGAAGTAAGAGGAGCATTTGCAAAATTGATAGTATTTATTGCACACTTTTCATTACAAGATGGACCATGTCCTTCTCCTTTTGCTTCACCTGGACCTTCTAGTCAGGTATGCAACCAAAATGCAATATGAAAAAACTAGTTTGTATACAATAGTATAATAACCTGTTTTTATATAAACCATCCTAGTTGGTTAACTATTTATGAATTCATGTTGCACTCTATGCAGTGCCTTATATAGGTAGTCCTCGACTTACAATTGTTCATTTAGTGACAGTTCAAAGTTACAATGGCACTGAAAAAAGTGACTTATGGCTGCTTTTCACACTTACAACTGTTGTAGCATCCGTGATCAAAATTCAGATGCTTGGCAACTGACTCCTATTTGACGTTTGAAGTGTCCTGTGGTCGCGTGATCCTCTTTTGCGAACTTCTGACAAGCAAAGTCAATGGGGAAGCCAAATTCACTTAACAATCGTGTTACTAACTTAACAACTGCAGTGATTCACTTAACATCTGTGACAAGAAAGGTCGTAAAGTGGGGCAAAATTCACTTAACAAATGTCTTGCTTAGCAACAGAAATTTTGGGCTCAATTGTGGTTGTAAGTCAAGGATTACCTGTATTAACTTCCTGAATATTACTGGCGAGGGACACCTGCTTCATGTCTAGCTGATTTAGCTTGGAGAGGAAGGGATAATCACTGAGTTGTGGGGAAAATGAGGCAGGACTATTACAGGTAGTCCTCAACTTCCAACCAGTCATTTAGTGACTATTCAAAGTTACAAAGGCACTGAAAAAAATTACTCTATATTTTTCACATTTACGACCGATGCATTATCCCCATGGTCACATGATCAGAATTTGGGCACTTGGCATTGGAATGTATTTATCACACTTGCACTGTCCCGGGTTATGTAACCTTTGTAACCTTCCCAGCCAGCTCCCAACAAGCAAAGTCAATGTGGGGGGGAGGTCAAATATATTTAATGAACACACAATTCACTTAATAACTGCAGTGATTTGCTTAACAACTTGGCCAAAAGATCATAAAATGGAGCAAAACTCACTTAATAACTGTGTTTAGCATGGAAATTTTGGGCTCAATTGTGATTGTACATCAAGGGCTATCTGTAGGTAGGTTGACTGCCTTGAGTTGACCAAATATACAAATATATATTTGATTTGAATTTATCTTCTGTTCATTTACTTTCCATTCTGTTAAATGATAAAAAATAAACTATTAACACTTTAATTTCTGAAAGCATTCTTAATTTACAGCATTTTTGCACAACTGCCTTACATCTTTGTACAGATAGATAGATAGATAGATAGATAGATAGATAGATAGATAGATAGATAGATAGATAGATAGATAGATAGATAGATAGATAGATAGATAGATAGATAGATTTAAAGGTGAGATGTTATTATCAGTGTGTTTGGTTGCCCACTTAGCCAGATGTTTAGACTGAATTTGGCATTTTCTCCAACTATCAAGACTTTGCTAAGGACCAGGGATAATCAGAAGTTGTTTGATTATGGTTGGTCAGACAATATTATTTCTCTACATTATCTGCATACAGTGTGCATCCATTACACCAGATATTCACAGCAGTATAAAATAGTTAATATTAACTTTCGCTCCATTCTGATTTGAGATTTGTTCTTAGTCCAGTTGGTTCCTTAAAAAAATGTAATAAGACTGTAATTTATGTTCTAGTATTATTAGCCTATAAATAAAAAATTGCCTCATTTTTATAGGCATATGACAATTTAAGTTTGAGTGACCATTTGTTAAGAGCTGTGCTAAATCTTCTTAGAAGGGAAGTGTCTGAGCATGGACGTCATTTGCAGCAATATTTCAACTTGTTCGTGATGTATGCCAACTTAGGTAATTTTCTGTTTCTTTCTAAAAGCAATTAAACTAAATGTTCAGACAATTTCATTTGACTATGCCATATTATTCCCTGTTTCCTTTCCCTTTAAAATAATCTCATGTCATCTAAATGTTCATGCCAGTTTTTATATAGCCCATTGGGTGTTGCAGAAACCCTTTTTTACAGTGAAAACTGTGGGTTTTAAGTTATCTTCTGGAAATTCCCTCCAATTCTTCAGTGAAAAAAATCAATAGGGAGGCTTCATTGGAATATGTATTACCAATATATATTTTAGTCCAAGGCTAGAGGGAGTACTAATGTTTTCTAAACTTCAAAGGTGGAGTAAAAAGATCTGTCAGAGCTGGAACGCTCCGGGTTGCATTGATTAAACAATGTCACCTATTGGGATCCTGGAAGCGCACCTTTTCTGTAACAATGCCTGCCTTCTAGAATGAGCCCCCCCCCCCCCCGAAATTTAGATGGCACCCACTCTTCTGGGATTTCAAAGGGCTTTAAAGTCCTGGCTCTTCACTCAAGCCTTCAGATAGGACAATAGATGTTCCTTTTGGTTCCCCTCTGCCATCGTTGTATCTTTTGTCTCACGCTGTTTTTATGACTTCTGTCTTCTTTATTTTTTATGTTTTAAGAATTGTAAATCGCACAGTCGCTGAAGTTGGGTGGAGAGGAGTATAAATTTAATTAATTATGTGTGGGTAATCTGCAGTTAGATGTACAGTCTTAAGATTGATGGAAACTTAATTCAAGTCCTAACCAAGGATCTAATAATAATATGCAATTTTTATGCAAGCACATTTGGTAAAATGCAAATAAACTGTTAACTGGATACTCTTTTTAATGAAGGCAAGGCAGAAAAGTCAGGGTACTTGGAGAGAAAGGAATAAAGAATCTTGAACCTTCACATGTGGACCTGGTCTTTTGCACTTGACACTCTATTATATCTTATTGAATGAGAAAGATTACTGGTTGTGATGAATAACTAAAAACTCTCTGGAAAGGTTGAGTTTTGGTTGATGTATCTAATTTCTTGACATATGCATGGATGTAATTTGCAATTGATTTCTTCTGGTATGTCTTCTTGACATGGTACTCTAATTGATAGTTTTCAAATTTCCATGTAGTCCACATTCAAATGCTAATTAGATCTGATCATGCTTTTTTGGAATCTGCTAGGGTCAACTAGGTGTTGCTGTCTGGTTATATTCACACTTCTATTTTTTCCCCAGACATGATCCAGTGATTGAATTATGATATGTATGATTTTTGTAGATAATATTTTGATAAAATATAATGAAATTTCGAATGATTTTTCCCTTTTATCATCTTTCCATTTAGGTGTAGCAGAGAAAACACAACTTTTAAAATTAAATGTCCCTGCAACGTTTATGCTTGTGGCACTGGATGAAGGCCCAGGTCCTCCAATTAAATACCAGTATGCTGAATTGGGCAAACTATACACTGTGGTGTCCCAACTAATCCGCTGTTGTAATGTGGCATCACGAATGCAGTCTTCTATTAATGGTACTATTTTTGAGTTTATAAAAGAATGTATTTAGTATGGAACCTGTGTGATGGAATTTGGATAAACTTTGCTATATAATAATGAAAAATTTAAATAATGAAAAATTTAAATCGGCTGTTATGCATAAGAAATTTCATTACTCTGTTACATCTTACTGAATATGTTATATCAATATTTTTATAGATTGATGTATATTCTGTACTGATAAAGAGGTGAGAGGGATCAGGCTCTGCGATGCTTTCTTCAGAATCAGCATGAATCAATTTGAAGTAGGAAATGGAACTTTTAGTTCCTAGATTTGATTGCATTGTACAACAGGGCTTTCGATGAAGGCTCCCACTCAAAAGCATGGGGTGCATTCTATCTTTAGAAGAAGTACTAACTTTTACTTTAACATCAGCTTCCTTGTGTTAATTTCAGTGTCATAATTTGAATTATGCTTTTAAAGAAAATTCTATTATTGAATTTGCTATTAGAATAGAAATCAATGCCAGTTATAGATAAAACTTCCTTTTACTGTTGTTCTAACAAAATTCTCAAGTAGCATGACCAAATATAGGTAGCCCCCCCCCCAGGTACGAACATTTATTTAGCGAGTTTTCACAAAAACTAATTAATTCAGAAAGGGTACTTACATTAGAAATTCAAAATGGTGACCAAAAAGAGGCCTCTGTAGTCATGGGACTTAGATTAAGGCTCTGCTGCAATCTGACTTGCCTGGGCCGTTTGGGCCTACGAGAAGCCGGAAGGTTGTGGGTTTTTTTGTCCCTGGTCACATGGCCAAACGAGCCAATCTGGGGCTGGTTTGTTTTTGCTTTTGCTGCAATCTGCTACTGCCTGGGCTGGAGTGCTACGTAGAATTACTTCTGTAAGTATTTTTTTTAAAAAAGTGTTACTCTATAGTGCTTACAAACAAACAGTTTGCGAGCACTTTGGGAACTGCTCTGCTTTTTAAGTGCTGTCCTTTGCAAACTATTGTGTTTGCAAACTATTGAGCTTTTATTTTGGAGATTAGCATATGTTACTGTATTTTGTGGGTTTTAAATTTAAATTGCTTCCAGAAGTTGTGGGTGCCCCATCACTGGAAGCTTTTAAGAAGAGACTGGATAGGCATTAATCAGAAATACTGTACTCTCTTGTGAGAGCAGTGGGTTAGACTAGATGACCTCAAAGTCCATTCCATCTCTGTTACTATTGCAAGCTGAGAGTTTTGCAAATCCCTCCCCCATCTCCCTCTGGTTGCCTGGCTGGAGACTCTTAAGCTGGCAAGTGGTGTTTTTTTTTTTTTTTTTAAGCAATGGCTCCACAAACCCCCTCTGGGCAGCTGAAGATGCTTGAGCTGGCTAGCAGCAGTTGTTGTTGTTGTTGTTTTTTTTAAATAACTTTAATGGCTGCAAGTTCTGCTTGGAGGCAATTTAGTTCCTGAGCAAGCTCACAGGAAACAGCTGATCGCCGACTGGCAGGAAATCCTCCCAGTTCAGTTAACATGGCAGCTATCGGAGGAAATAGTAAGTCAGATCTTTGTTCATTTAAAAACCCATTTGATTTAATTAATGAATTTGATTTTAAAAATTTGTAAAATTGAGTCTTACTCATTTCACGAGGTTTTTTTTAATTACAAGCCTAATGGCCAGACTTCATTAGGTTCGTACCTTGAAAACTACCTGTAGCTAGCTCCAATATGAGAATACTGCAGCACTAAGAAAAACAAAACCCACCACATTCTGGAATTACATTTTACACAATCAACTGATGTTGATTATGTAATTACTACAGCTTCAGTTAGATATGTATCTTTGGTACAGTATTAGGTCTAGGTCAATCTTGGGATAATAATAATAGGAATAATAATAGAGTTGGGACCTCGGAGGTCCTCCAGTCCAACTCCCCGCTCAGGCAGGAAACCCTACAACATTTCAGGCAAATGGCCATCCAGTCTCTTCCTAAAAACTTCCAGTGTTGGAGTATTCACAACTTCTGGAGGTAGGTTGTTCCACTGATTAATTGTTCTAACTGTCAGGAAATTTCTTCCTTAATTCTAGGTTGCTTCTCTCTTTGGCTAGTTTCCATCCATTTTACGGCCTGCAGGCCACATCCAGTCCCTTTGGCTGTCTCTGTCTGACCAGCAGTGATGGTGGGTAGGGAGGCAGCAAGGGAGGAATGGCAGCCCTCCACAACTGTTCCAGTTGTGGCCCCTCGGGAAAATAAATTGCCCACCTGTGATCTATTCTAGGTGAACACCTATGCAAGAGTTTTCTGTTAATCAGGAAATATGTATGTTTGTATGTTGGCATGGGTTTTAAAATTTAATGTTATTAATATATTTCGGGAATTTATATCATTAAGCGCAAAAAATAAAGTACTACATACTTTTTTTAGGTAATCCTCCACTTAGCAATCCATATGGTGACCCTAATTTATCACAACCAATAATGGCACTGCAGCAAAATGTGGCAGACATTTTGTTTGTGCGGACCAGTTACGTGAAAAAAATTATAGAAGATTGCAGTAATTCAGAAGAGACTATCAAACTACTTCGTTTCTGCTGTTGGGAAAATCCTCAGTTTTCATCTACAGTTCTCAGTGAATTACTTTGGCAGGTAAAAAAAAATAAAAATGCAAAAAAATGTATCCCATGGAAATGGCTTTGTCATACCATCGTTACTGATATATGTACAATTTGATTCATATCCATTTATATTTGCATAAATATATATAAATATTTGCATCCCATATCTCAGATATATTTCCAAGACAAAATGGCTCCAGCATATTAAAGCAAGTAATTAATAGCAGAATTGAAGTTTCTGAAGCAGCTCACAGGAATTGGTTTGGTTTATGTCTTTTGTTGCACTGAACTGTAAGAACCAATTTTTACTCTTGAAGAAACAACTTCAGTGCATGGGTATCAATTCACAAATAGTTTTCAGGCAGTTTAATTCACACTATACAGCAAAACTCAACAGACAAAGGATTTTCCATGAGATAACCATAGTTCCACAGTGGTTTACTTAATTTGTATAATGAAATTATTACATATATGTTATGCATTAAACGATACTTTTCATTGTATCTTCATGCACATGAGCTAAATTGCTGTAACAATGAACCTTTATATATAATGTACTATTGTAAATAATGGAGACCTTCTCTTTGCAGTCAATCATTTAAATCAAGGTTTCACTGTACTGTCAAAACAAAAACCATACTTTCAATGTAGCTGCAGTTCTTGGTTTGGTATTGCAGTATGGTAGACTCACAAGTTGGTTCTTCTATATTTTATTTTAATTGCTTTTTAAAATCAGAAGCCATCATGTATTAGTAGAACTAAAATATGAATGTGAGGGAAACAGAATTCCCCAAATTTTTGATAATGGATTTGATATTAACACGAACTAATCTAGTGGGAAAGCATAAAACTTTGGAAAATGCTTGTGTATTTTTTTGGTATTTTTGTCCTAATAAAGAACATTCCTGGAATTCAATGATTGTTACACACACACACACACACACACACACACACACACACACACACAAATGTTTACACATGGATATATACATACCTAGACTCACATAGAGGCACATGCAGATGAAGAGTAATTAATAATTTAATTATAAAAGTTTATTTAAAAGCATTTTTCCAACAGTTTATGTTATGACCTAAAAAGGTTCATAATACTGATTCATGATACATACCATTGGTGATATATGCTTGAATTATCAGAAGTTGTATGTAAATATTTTCCTTTCAAGGTTGCATATTCTTACACATATGAACTTCGACCTTATTTGGATCTACTTCTCCAAATCTTACTAATTGAGGATTCTTGGCAGACTCACAGGTTAGCATTGGAGATTGTTGGTCTTTTCTTCTATTTGAAAATCTATTAGAAGCCTAAAACTAATTATTAACTTGCCTAACAAATGCAAATTCTACTTCTGTAACAATGTAAATTACGTATTTAACAAGAGATATTCAGGTGACAATGGGGCACACTATTGCTCCCCAAAAAGGACCAGTTAATAATTGGATGGGCTTTATTCAAAGTCAGACCAATTTTGTTATTTATAATTGAATGACAGATTTGAAATTTATGCATTTTTACTGGGGGGGATGTAATGGATAATTATATTTCTAAGACAAAACTGTTTCTTCTTCCTCTTCATGGCATTTAAATATTTTATTGGTAAAGTATAATAACTAGAAGATGTGACAAAGTGAAACTGAAAATATAACATTGCTAATATAATAATATACAAAAGAGTAATTAAACTAAAGATACATCCATAAAGTAGTAGCATAGAATTAGCTCAACCCTTTAACGCAGGGGTGTCAAACTCGCCACATCACGTGATGTGTCGCAACATATCACAACTTTTCCCCTTGCTGGAGCTGTAATGGGTGTGACACATTTGGCCTGGGGGCCAGCAGTTTAACACCCCTGCTTTAATGTATGATTAAATCTAGCTATATAGATCGTGTATTGCTCCATCTTCTCATTTTTAATAGTGTACTATTTCAGTACAATGATATTTATATAATAGGTATTTAACATTCTGCTATTTAGATGTCTTAATGAATATAGATAAGTGAATATTCTATCAATATTAGTTACAGTTTCAGATATTAATGTTACAAGCATTATGATTTTTGTTGCTGCTTAAGTTGGTCCTCTGCAATTATCTTCCAAGATATTCTGTGTTCTCTTTATTATATAACAGAAGTTTCTGGTAATATTAAGAAAGTGATACTAATCCACTGTGTTTAATTACAAAGCTGTTTGCTATTTTTAAAAACAAATTACAGAAGAATGAAGAAAGGGGATTAAGATGAATCCTTCCTCCTTTTGTAGCTCAGAATATTAATTCAAAATTGTTGTGAAGAGGAATTAGCATAAATTTGCCTTTGCTGAATATCAGTTCTTTCTTTGTGAAATAACAACATTGGGTCTAGTTCAGAGGAGAAGTTGGAAAGGAATAAAACTACCTTTTTATAAGATTTTTATATAGATTTTCAGTCTTTGTGAAATTCTGATCTTTTAATTTGTTTGGGTTCCCTAAGGATTCACAATGCACTTAAAGGAATTCCAGATGACCGTGATGGGCTATTTGATACCATTCAACGATCCAAGAACCATTATCAAAAAAGGGCTTACCAGTGTATAAAGTGTATGGTGGCTCTCTTCAGCAACTGTCCTGTGGCGTATCAAATTTTACAGGTAATTTGTCAACACTGCTAACATTGGATGTTCTTGCTTTGACAATATATGAAGATGCAGCCAATTTCCCCTTAACTTGTGTGTTACTTTTAGAGTTAGAGTTAGATGATACTGGGGGGGGGGGAGGAAGAATGCGTATGAGAATTAGTTAGACATAACAACATGTAGTAGAGTGTTTTTCAAGGTGGTTTGAAATAAGAGATGATAAGAAATGGGTTGGAGAACTGGAGGGAAGGTCTGCATTTCAAACTAATTGGAGAATGTGATTTATGACTGTTAATTAGAGGAGGGAATTTTGCTTTGATACTATATGTTATGGGGAGAAGAATTCAGATTTCAGCTTCGATCATGTATGTGCTGATGCCATGCAACTTAAAAAAAGTTTCTTTAAGGTAAACAATGCCTCGAAGTTCTTTGAAGAGTTTCATCTGTCGGAACCATGACATAATTGCTTTGACATTTTTGTTTGTGTGGTGCTGATTGAAAAAAACATGGATTGATGGAGGGTTTTGGGGGGATCACAGCTGAATTCTTAGTAGAATTAACTAGCTAAATCAATTTATTATTTTAGTGAAATACAGTATCAATCCTACCTCCCCATAGAAAGACCATTTTTAGTATTTTTTTAATTCTCAGTCATGACCAAGAAGCAATATTATATTAAAAGCTGTATGGAATAGAAGAGTTGAAATAATTCTTCAAATATAGAATTGACTTCATTTTATCTCTACAGAGTAATGGAGATTTGAAGAGAAAATGGACCTGGGCAGTAGAATGGCTTGGAGATGAGCTAGAACGTAGGCCTTACACTGGCAACCCACAGTATACATACAATAACTGGTCTCCACCAGTACAAAGTAATGAAACATCAAATGGTTACTTTCTGGAGAGATCTCACAGTGCAAGAATGACTCTTGCAAAGGCTTGTGAACTGTGCCCTGAAGAGGTGAGAAATCTAATGTTATTTTGAAATTAATTTATACACAGATAATCTATCACAAAATTCTTAATAGAATTACAGCTTATATAATAGATACATGGATTGATATTTTGATATTACACTTTAATAGGAGCTTTTTAAAAAAATTATAGTTTCTTCTTGCAGTAAGTTAATGAAGTAATTTCGATTGGGTTAAATCTTGAAAAATAGCTGATGACTTGCATGTTAACATTGGATAGAAAATATTAATAATAAAGGCTACATTATACCAAGATGTTATTTTCCCCTTGGTACAACATATTGAGGAAAAAATAAAGAGAAGTCACTAAATCTTATATTTCCATTATTTTCCAAGTTCTACTCTTAACTTTAAGCATCAGTTGTTCTCTAAATTTGCAGATTTTGATTTCTTTGATTTCATCAAGATTTCAGCATACTACAAATTAATCCATAGTGGAGTTCAAAGTTTTGAACTTCTATAAATCATAATATCAAACATATTGAGCATGCAATAGAAAAAGAAAAGGCATAAGAGAGCTTGCGACATTCGCATAAACCAGTAAGTTTCAGTTATTATCAAGCCCAGTTTTTATGTTCATGATTATTTTCTTTTCACAATAAAAACCCAGTTTACCATGGAGTTGTCCTGTATCACACACTTTTATTTAAAACATAAACTGAGAGCCAAAGTCAGTGCATTGGACTTAATATTCCATTGAAGGACTAACTCAGCAACCATTAGAAGTTCTGACCTGGCCCTTTGTTACTCCAGTGCTGCATATGCATAGTCAATGTGAAAATAATCCATTTAAGCAAGCATTTTACTTGTTAGTAATCAATAAATATTGAATTATACCTAGTTGTTTGAAGATCACTAAAACAAGTAAATTGTATATTCTTGCTAGAATAGATGATAGGGCAGTGGTGGCGAACCTATGGCACGGGTGCCAGAGGCGGCACTCAGAGCACTCTCTGTGGGCACGCGCGCCGTCGGCCCAGTCCTAGGCCTTCAGCTGGGTTTTATAAAACCTTTTCGCTTTAGGCTTCCACCACCGTGTACAAAAAAAAAAAAAAGGTTCAATCAGTCAATTTCAACTTCTCGGGAAAAAAATCTTGCAAAGTTGGAATTGATTGATTGAACATTTTAGTCCCACCCAGTCTGCCGTTACCGCCGCAGCCACGCCCAGCCATTTGGCCACACCTAGCCAGCACCCGACGATGCATAAGTGGTTTTGGGTTGCAGTTTGGGCACTCAGTCTCTAAAAGGTTCGCCATCACTGTGATAGGGCAAAAGTCAGCATAGTTAAACAGGTGTGACTCCAGTAGAACAGAGCCCTGCAAATATAGTGTGAAGCAGAATTTTCTATTTTCTCCTTTATTAGGAATACTATTGTACACTACGTAACCTCACAATGAAGAAAATGTAGATGACAAAAACATAAAACTAGTGGAATGATGTTTCTATGGGTCTTAGATTAGTGGCAAGTGGACTGAAGATGTTAATATACCAGAATGTTAAGTACATACATATAAAATTTCCTTTGAGAGTGATACATACACAAAAATGGAATGACTTCATTCTGT
Source organism: Protobothrops mucrosquamatus (assembly GCF_001527695.2). Taxonomy (NCBI): domain Eukaryota; kingdom Metazoa; phylum Chordata; class Lepidosauria; order Squamata; family Viperidae; genus Protobothrops; species Protobothrops mucrosquamatus. The sequence continues at coordinate 585,548 of NW_015386638.1, read as the reverse complement.
ATTTGGTCATTTAAAAATTATTAGATCTATGAGTTAAAATGTCTGTACTGTGTAAGCTTAACAAATGTGTAAGAAAATAATCATTTTTAAATAAAAAAGAAACAGATAAAGATTTTGCCAATGTCTTAATGGAGTGAATTTCATTTCTAGGAACCAGATGATCCAGATGCTCCTGATGAGCATGAATCTTCTCCACCAGAAGATGCTCCATTGTACCCCCATTCACCTGGCTCCCAATACCAACAGGTGAGCAGAGATGAATCTTAAAGAGAATTTGTTACTTCACTATATCATCAGTGAATGGCAGATCCACCTCTTTCTTTCTAATCACAGCCAGCCAAAAAAAAAAAAATGACTTTGCATATAACATACTGTGCAAACATTTGTTGATGCTTGCAGGGCAATTTTACAAAGCAAATCTAAATGCCTCAAAATATCTAAAACTATACATTTTGCATGAAATGACTGCTAATAATAGTAGACAATTAGCACACCAAATGTTTTAGTCTATAATTCTCCAATCATTGATTATGTAAACTGTAGCTTACATAAATTGCTGGTAAACATATGTTAGGTCCTGATTGCCAAACATAGTGTTGATGTCAGGGCCAGCTGTAGATACTTTGGTGCCCTAGGCCAGGGGTCCCCAACTCCCGGTCTATGGACCGGCGCCAGGCTGCGGCATGCCAGAAACTGGTCCGCACAAACAAGCAAAGCCCCATCCGTGGGATGCAGACAATACACGAAACCATGCACCCTCCAGCCCACGGAAGAACCTCTCTACACGGAACCGGTCCCTGGTGCCCAAAAGGTTGGAGACCTCTGCCCTAGGCAAAGTCATAACCTGGTGCCTCCTGGTTTGGCTCATCTTCCAATTTTCTTAGGAATTTCAAAAAGGCACGTTCTTCTTTTCTTCAAGTTTTTTAGATTTACACTTATGATTTTTAGCCCCCGACATTTTTTTCCCTTTTCTCCAACATTTCATCTGATTACACTAGGAAATTATAATAAATGTTCAAGTGTGTATTCAAGCTCACATAGTATGCCTTCTTTTTGCCTTCTTAGCCTAGGGTTGGTCTCAGGCTAATGGTTTATCTGATTCTACAGTTTATTTGCAATGCTATCTAAAATAGTTCAAGAATAATTTGTGTGGTAGATTTTGAATTTTCAGTTTTTTTAACAGGCATGAAGAAAAGAAATTACATTAAATGCAAGCATATAAAATTAATCGCTTGAATGTTATATGCTGCTAAAATACCATGCTATCTCTGCAAAATTAAAATCATGTTATTTGATATGAATTATGTTATAATAATTGCATTATTAGTTTTATTTTTATTAACCCACTTGTTAAATTGATTAATATTGGTTCTTATTTGCCTTCATTTTGCTTTCTTTTCTGATGTCTCTAGATGTAGACCCTGTTGTCACAAAATTAAGCATATTTTTTTTTATTCATCACCTCCCTTATCTGTAAATACATGATTTATTCTCAAGAGATTGTTTTTCTCTCTTCCAGACTTGCACATTGACTAATTATTATTTCAATTTTAGGTTATAATTAATCCCAGTTTATATTATGATATACAAATTCTTTAAATTAATTTAGTTAATACATATGATATAAATTATTTTACTATGTTTGACTCAAAGACTACTGTACCTTAGGGGCAAAAAATTAATGACAGTTTTCTTTAATAGATAATGCTACTACTTTCTCACCATTTCAATCCTGAATATTCTTCTTCCTTCTTTCCCAAGCTGTTTGTTTGATAGCATCTTTCTTTTCCTTTAGATCTTGCATGTAGTTAAACAGTGAATCGACATTTTGGTTTCATTATAAATTATATTTTTGTTAACAGATAAAGTTTTTCTCTAGACTGTTACAAACTAATCCACCAAGCAGCTACTTAAGTAAAGAAATTCAAATAATTCTTCTTAAACTGTATTTTCCGTCTTACAGAATAACCATGTGCATGGACAGCCATATACAGGCCCTGCAGCACACCATATGAACAATCCTCAGCGAACTGGCCAACGAGCACAAGAAAATTTTGAAGGCAGTGAAGAAGTTTCACCACCTCAGACAAAAGAATAGTGAAAATGCACACAATTAACTTGCTCCATCAAGACTGTGCACCCAGGCCTTACAGT
>NW_015386638.1:511400-583054 GCF_001527695.2 Protobothrops mucrosquamatus | reverse complement strand
TCTTACAGAATAACCATGTGCATGGACAGCCATATACAGGCCCTGCAGCACACCATATGAACAATCCTCAGCGAACTGGCCAACGAGCACAAGAAAATTTTGAAGGCAGTGAAGAAGTTTCACCACCTCAGACAAAAGAATAGTGAAAATGCACACAATTAACTTGCTCCATCAAGACTGTGCACCCAGGCCTTACAGTCCAACTTTTCTCTGTGTCTGGCTGATATTTAGAAAAACTATTCCTAATCAACATGGAGTGAAGAGTCTATTCACTGTCTTATCTGCAGAAAATTGCTGTCAATATATAACCTGCCTGCAGTGGAAAGTGTATAGTGTTTTGTAATAAATGGCCTGATGCTAATGTGTAAATGGCAAAGGTGTATATAGTATATTAATGTTTGACTGTTAATTCTTAAACAAGAAACTTTTTTTGTCTTGAATGAGACTCACAGATCTACAACAATTAATTTCTTGATATATCTGCTGCGCTCTACAACCAGTGTTGCCTGCCTAATGGCAGTTAGATCAACTCAACTCCTTACCCTTGGCCCACCCAAAAAGTAAGCCTCTTCATGTCAACCAGAAAAATACTTTCATATAATTCTTTGCCACTGGAGTCCATTTTACTATGAGCATCATAATGACTGGTAACCTTTTAATTCTTTGGTTGATGTGGAAAACTGGTGATATACCTTGTTTCTAGGTCTTTTTCCATTGCCTTTTCCATTCTGGTATTAAGTTAATCACTTGAAGCTATAGTTAAGCTGTAACATTTAGCATGGCTTCACACCAAGTTAGAATAGCCAGTGAGGAAAGAAAAATTCAGTTGTCCAAAATGACAACTGTTATTTAAACCCTTTTCTTCAGACACCTGGGTTATAAAACAAGAAGGGAGGGTTGGGCAAAGTGGCCGATGGTTTTCAGTTGCACATATGTTCCTCATATCTGATGTTTGACAGTTCTGTCTCTGGATGGGGTAAAAGAACACTTAGTTTTCAGTAATAGGAAATTAAAAGATTTAAAACAAATATGCAAATTTTGCTATGCCAGGATGCCTGGAGCATAACAGACTGTATTTGGTGTGCTTGTTTTGTTTCTTCAGTAGAGCTTATTTGATAAAACTTCTAATACTTTCCTTTATACTGCACTGCAGTGAAGTGGAAGTCAACAAAATCACACAATACTTGTGAGTGCCACTGCACCAAGTTAACTTGCTGATTTTCTGCTCATGCACAATTCTACTTGAAAGCAAGAATTGTCTTAGCTCTATATCCATTATAAGAGAAATCTTAACCTTAGGAGCAGGGTTTGATTATTAAAGTAAATAAACTACTGGTTAGTCAAATATAAACCCGAGGTATCTCTGTTCCAGAGTAAACATTTGTTTAAAGACTTCAAGGAACTCATCAGTAAATACTGTATTTAAATTAAAAATTGGTAACTTGAATGTGTGTAATTATTTTGGAACCTGTCAAAAAACCAAATACCCCTGCAAACAGATACAGCCCACCCTATACTATTTAAATATTTGCTGTTTTATTTTATAGAAATTATTTTGCTGAATTCACAAATAGAATTTGATTTAAGAAGACCATTTTTGTCCTGTGGTATGTGTGTGTGGTTTTTTTTTTAAAACAGAATGCACAGGTAGTTGAATTCTGTGCACTATACTGAATTCTGGAACAAAAGTCACAGTGAGATTTGGTGGACAGAAATTTGACCCTTGACAAAGAATAAAAAAACAAACCTGTCATAGTTTATTAATGTGACTTTCTTGTACTTTTTGTATGTTTTATATATACATATATATTTAATGAGCACAAGCTTCCTGGTATTTTTATTAAGTTAATACAAACAATGCTGCTTATTAAATTTAGGATTTATAGTTGAAATAAGTAAATTGAGGAAATCACAGATTTCTTTTGCATTTAGTGTAACTAGAGTCTTAACACATTTTTATTCTAGGTAAAATGTTCACATTACCCTTCCAGGTTTGCTCTAATATACTTGTTATGTTTTAATAGCATTTTCTTGGATTGGTTAACATTTGACTGAAGCTTTACCCATCTATTTGGGTAAATTTAGTACTAGCTTAAAATAATACTCTGATTTTGTATGAGAACCTCAAGCATTCTCTTGCTCCAACACATATTGTTAGATGTTTCAAAAACTCTTTTTGCCTTCCAAAACAAAGCAGTTATTATTTCAGCCTTGGGGGGGGGAAGCAAGTGTGACACAATTGTGGAACTTATGTTCACAATGCTATATGTTTTTTACCCTCCATGGGGGAACATGTTTTAAAATGTTCAGCTTAGGGTTGTTATTAGTAAACTTTTACAGAAAACTGAAGAGTATGGCTAGTTGGAAGTCAATGGGTAGCAGAAACATTCTTTTTTTAGACAAAATGTCAGATTTATTCCTTTTAAAATGTTCTGCATAGTAATTTATGCTTCTGCCAGTCATGGCAACAGCTTCAAAACTGTAATTTTATTACCTCAGTATTGATGGCACACATTAGAACAAGTCCTCAAAGTGCCTAAATGTTTAATTTTACTTTTCCCCTTATTGAATTCTGCTTTTTTGTTTTTGTTTTTAACACCTAAGGAGAAACTGCTGTCTTCCATAAAAGTTATTCACCTATTGTTAATCTTACCTTTTTTAAAAATAATTTTAAGATTCAAACAAAAATAAGTTGAACAGCTATGGAGAAAAAATAGCAATTTTCTTACCAGAATGTATTTATAAAAATAGCTTTCATTTTTATAGGACCAATTCTGTATGTGTGTTACTCTTTATCACTGAGCTCAGTGAATACTAAATGTTTTGTTTTAGTATTCTCACTGCTAAACTCCAACCTAATTAAGTGTGCATGGCTGCCAGCTTGCTGTTTTTTTAATGTATTTTTCACTTTGAAAGATCTTTTGAATGCCAAAAGTCACAGGAGCCTCATTCATTAAAAAACAAAACTAGAATCTAGTCTTTAGCAGTTTTGGGAAATAACGGTAAGCATGATTGCTATGTTCTTTGAAAACCAAGCAAGAAGTAAAAAATATCCAAAATAGAATTTTAAATCTCATAATCCTTAAATTGCATAATGTAGTTTCAGTTTTGAGAATTAGCTTTAGAAATGCATGTATTGATTTGATTTGATTTGTTTTGATTTTCAAACAGAATTAACTAGAAATAAACAATTATAAAGAATGTATATAGAGAGATACCTTTCTGAATGTTCTTTGTTCATTAGTGAATTAAAAAGAGTAAGTATTTGAAATAGTTTAGCCAGTGTAGAGTTAGGAATAAACTAGTTTTTCTTCCCTCTTCTGGCACACTTTCTTATAGAAGCATACATGATCTTGCCACTGCCATACAGGCATTCTTAAATAAAGTTGCACTTTAAAAACAAGCTGCAAAATGTTTTGTGTTAGGTTTCATGTTTTATGAAAAGCATATTCCCAAGGTGGAATAATCTGAAGAATTGCCCCAATAACACTCCTGTGTGTCCCATTGGAGCTTGATTAAAATACTGTTTTGTTTTTCAGACAGTCCTAATATGTTCACTGATCTCCATGTACTGTTTATAAAAAAAATGGCAATATTACCAAATGTTATATGGCTAAATGTTTGTGCTATATAAAGTAGATTGTTATGGATATTGTTAACACAAATTGTGCTAGGGTTCACATTCTTAAAAACTATTTTACCAAAAAAAAAAAAACCCAAGAAATTTCTGCAAGAAATAAATACTTCAGAAAAGTACAAACATTTTTCTCTCAATGGAGATTATGGCAAATTGAAGAAAAATATGACAGGACAGGTTCACACTTGTATGTGTACCATTTCATGATACTCATGTCAGGTGGTGATTTGTATGTTACTGAGTCATAAATCAAATGTTTTGGCTGAAACATTTGCAGTTTTGCAATGATTTCTTTCCTAAGAATGAACAAAGTTGACAGAAGAGGGCTTCTGTCCCTTCCTGTTTCTTCTAATAGTCTATCCTGAACTCAAGAAGAGTCCTCTATTTGAATTGGAACAGTTTTCTCCTCTGTGTGATACTGTTCATCTTAAAGTCATCTTCTACCTCTAAGGAATTATTTGGGGGGAATGGGGAGGATGTAGCTGAAATTTACTGTTTTCCATTTTCTTTCCTAATTAGTTTATCAGATCAAGGGAATCTATCCCAATACAGTAAATAGAAGCAAGTTGCTACATGTTGATCTTGTGATGTAGATTTAGCCATAAATTTGGCTATGGGTTCTATCAGCTTTCTTTGGTTGAAATCATTTAAAGAGAAGAAAAGCTTTTCCTTATGGATGAAATCTACACGTTCTTTCTTATTAGTTTCTCAACTTGCTTTCTATTTTTGAAATTAACTAGGTTTATTTATATCTCTTATTTGTCTAATTAAACATGGCTACAGCATTAATATTGTTCATTACATTAAGCTATTTCTGGTACTTCCTATTTCTTGAGGGATTTTACACTGAATTTCACTTTTTTTCCCAAATCAAAACATTATATAAATTATGTATTGAAGTAGATTTGAATCACAATGGCTTCCAGGTGCCTAAAAATAAATACTTTTAGGTTACTAAAAGTTATTATATTGGTGACCTGCTCTACTACAAGACATGTACTTAGGGACAGGCCTAACTACAAATCAGGAAGTTTACCTGTTTGAATTTCATTTGCTTAGAGCTCATTGGATAGCCTTTGGCAAGTTACTCTTTCAGCATCAGACTCTCTTATTATTGTACTATAGTTGTAGGCAAGAGTGTATGCATGTTTGGTCAAGTCATAGTAAAGATGGAAACATTGAATTTTCAGCAAGACACTGATCCAAAACACATCTGATTCAGATTTGTTTAAAATAGGTAAAAAAAATTGAAATGGTCTTCAAGGTCAATCAAACGGTCTTCAAACAATTTTGAAGATTGTTTCTGATTTAGAAATGTTATGCGAGAGAGGGAGATAGGAATCAAAAGCAAAATAAGATTCCATTAACAACAGAAAACTGAAAGCTGCTAACTTCAGCCAAAAGAAGCGTTAATGAGCACTGATGAAGGGAATATACAGGCTGAATATTGACTATTTTCTCATTCTGATTTTGTAAGCAATCACATAAATAATAAATAGGCATTCAGACCTTAAGAGTGATGTGTTGAACTGTTACATGTAGAGGTATCAACTTCTGTTCATTTAATGATTCATCCTGTCTACATTTTGACTAAGGGTACCGAAACTTGTAAATAACTCTTAATTTCTGTCAGTGTAGTAACTCTATCACCTGCATGCAGTTGGGTTTTCTCTGTTTTTATTTTCTGATTTTTAATCTTTCTGTCACAAGTGCTTTTTTTGGGACTAATTGCCTTCATGTATGTTCTACCCAATATCCCCTGGAAATACACTACCAAGGGCCGAGTCATTGATGGGTAGCAATTCCAATTGCTATAATGAAAATGAGTCTCAGTCATGGAGATGGGCTGTTGACTGACCCAAGCACAAATGTCAGATTGTGTGCCAAGCAAATTATATATGTTTATTTTCTATTGATCTTTAATTCATTTTGCTTTTTCTTGACATAATAATTCTAAAATTTATTAAATAGCTTTTGTTGTTCCCCTCTCCTGCCAGTCACAATGATACCAAAAATATTTGTTTTATTTTATATGGCTTACTTTTCTAACCTCTTTAAAAAGAAAAATAATGTATTTTCAGGATTTTAGTATATTAATTTTTGGGACAAATTGGATGACATTTTTACTGTTTTGCTTTTCTAAAATACTATCTTTTGGTAGTTCATCCTTTTCTTTTTTAAAATGCATCAGTTGCTCTTAGTGTAAATATCTAAATGTTCACTAAATTCATGGTGTACCTTCAAGTTTCTTTTTTTTTTTTTAATTTGAATGCTAAAGGAATTCTGATTGTTCCTGCACATGTGCTTCCTGTATGCCTCTTTTTTTTCTATACTGGCTTTCCTCTAACAATAATGCAATGTTGATTAATTTACCTTTTTTCTAATTTCATGTCTGTTTTTTAATTTTAGAAAATAATGTGTCGCTTTCAGTACAGTATTATGGTTTGGCTGATTTCTTAAAATAGTAGCTTGAACAATAACTGTTCTAAAGTACTTAGCTCAGTAAAGTGCTTTCTTTATTGTAAGGCTAGCTTAAAAAAATGGTAAAAGGTCATGGCTTCCGACTCTTATCTTACAAAAAGGTAGGCAAAACTAATCATTGCAGATTAATTATAGATGTGAAAAGGAAGTGGCAGAACAAGAAATGCTTTTACTGTTGTAGAAACAGTTATCTTTTAGAAAAGATTAACACCAAATCCTTAAATTTTAGCATCTCTTTCTACATATTGGAATGCTTTGCATACAGAAATGTGGTAACTATTGGCTTTGTCATCACATAGGGATGCTCTGATGCCAGAAGGGCTAATAGTCCAGTGGGTGTAAGCTTGGATTCTCCTGCTACAAGAGTTTCTATGATTACTTACAAAGGACATAGGGGAATTAAGTAAAGAGCTGGAACTAAAATCCAATGAACATGGCTATGATTTCAGTACAAATATGATACCCTTTTCTTTCTTTGGGTCTAATTATTCCAAATATATTGCAATATTTTTATTTTTAAATATTGAAACGTTATGTTTTCTTTTTTACCCTGGGAACCAAATGATGGAAAGCTAAATGCTTTTTCAGTAGTTCTTTTTTTTGAAACCTTTTTACCTGACAAATGATTTAAGCTCTGATATTTTGTTTTTGTATTTAATTTTTTTTTAAATGAGCTAGATTTTATTAGTGTCTTAATAAATAATCTGTTTTCCTAACAGGCATAGGTTCTTGCAGCTATAGGAGATTGTTCAGATAATGCTGTCAATATTATTGACCAATAGTTCTAAAAAGTCTGAAACTTTGCTGTTTTGAGCATTGTAACTTCTAGTTTGCAAGTAGCAAGTAATTTAATCCTCCAGATATTATTCAATGGCAATTTGGAACAGGACCAGCTGAGTGAAGAATACCAAGAGAAACATCTGGAGGGTCAGAGGGTCTGCAACGTATCTGGTGTACTATTTTGGTTCCCATGGAATGCAATTTCCCATTCCCCACCCTTCCTTCCTGCCCTTCCTGTACTTCCATATTCCACTTGGGAGCAGGAACTTGCATTGAGAAGGGAATTGCATTATCTCAGCACTGAGAGATTTTGTTTGGTTAAGGAAGGGACTAAAACATTATTTCTCACAAGTTAGTTACAATTTTATGCTCATTCTTTTCATTAGCCCTCGTGGTGCAGCGGTTAGAATGCAGTACTGCAGGCTATTTCTGCTGACTCCCGGCTGCCAGCAGTTGACTCTGTCTTCCATCCTTCCGAGGTCGGTAAAATGACCCAGATTGTTGGGGGCAATATGCTGACTCTAAATTGCTTAGAGAGGGCTGCAAATTGTGAAGTGGTATATAAGACTAAGTGCTATTGCTATTAGCAAACTAATATAAATACTTTGTGTAAGACATTGGGGCTATATATTTTATTGTAAAAAGATAGCTTGTGTTTTAAATTGTATGTTCCCTCTGCAGTAAACTCAGTGTAACAAAAGCATATGAATTTCATTTGCACTTTTGAACAGTTTGCTGCTCTAGAATATTTTCTGCTTCATTATATTACTTATAATTTTAAATTTCCAGTTAAAGGGCTAAAGCACTATAGTGTATCTGCAAATATGTTATTGCAGGATACCTCTTTGCCTCACACATGCACATATACATAAGTCATAACGATATGAAATTAGTGTAACTATATAAGCGCAAAGTAGTTAAAATTTTGCTAGCTGGGATAACACCACTTGAATCAGTTAAGTGATACCAAATCTATAACTGAAATATGTCCATTAATCCCCAAATGAGTCATCTTCTAAATTGATGAGGATCATAAAACTAGTCTAGATGATATTTGGTCTCTTGTAATTCTACAGCAGCCCTTTTCCAACTGATCCTTTCCAAACCGTAACTACAATTCTCAATTTCCTGACAAATTGAGATCATGCTGAGTGGAAACAGAGTTGTAGGCCAAATATATCTAGAACATAGATTGGATTGGATAAGATTGTCCTGAATTTTTTGAAGTGGACTTGGCAAGTTAAAGAGCTGAATGTTAGCTCTTGTGACTCCTTAGACACCAGGGGCATGAAGAGATAGAAAATAATGAACTCTTCTTCAGAGTGAAGGCAAGTCCAAGTTCTAAAATTTTTTACATCTACCGAAACTGAACAATTAATGGTAAGACCAATCTTCCATTATCAAATAAAATAGGTATGTGAAATGCTTGTAATTCATTTACATCATTCTTAAGTTTGAATACTTATATATTATTACATTAATGCTATTAACATCTAGGGGAGAAAATTGAGTGTGGCCTTTAGAGAAATGCTGAGCAACAAAAAAAGGGTTAGATAGAGAAAAGATATAACCTTTCTCTCCCCATTAGATCTTTATCCAAATCAGGTTTGGAGTTTATAAAGATTGTGCGGATTAATATCATCCATGCTCCTCTACAGAAAGGGGATATTTAAAAAGCCCAAGTATTCATCCATCTTCATCATTAATGAAAGTTAACTTTCTAAAGTTGTTAATTTCAGAATGTTGACTTCAACCTTTTTATGTATTATAATTGGCACTTAGTGTTGCTGGAATTTATGCTTTGGATAACTATCATTATGAAGCTAGGTTCTAAATGTGCCTTACAAATAGTTGCATTTGTTTTATTTTGCAGTATTGCTGTTTGCAACATTAGAGGTGCAAAAACTAAAAAACATAAAACGTGCTTTGATTTAATGGATGCTATTAGGGACTGCAAACTGTTGCATGTGGATAACAGCCATTTTCAATACAGTATTTGAATATGGCAGACTTGAATTCTAGGATGGCGGCTAGAAAAGAAGGCATGGAAAGAAGGCACCAAGATTACTGGGAATCCATGCCATGCAAAGGAAGAGAGGGATAAGGTGCATCAGTCTTTTCCTACATGCCCTATAAGGTTACTCTAGATTTTTTTTTCTTCAATCAAATTTCTGACCCACCTTGTGTTTGCTTAAGGTCCAAATACATTTCCCAGCTGCAACATAAGCTAGGAAGGGGAAGACGATGAATAAAATGGATGGATGAGATTAAAAAAATTATAAGTAGTCCTCATTTACAACAGTTCATTTAGTGACCGTTTAAGATTACAACAGCACTGAAAAAAGTGACGTGGCTGTTTTTCACACGACCATTGTACCATCCCCATGGTCATGTGATCAAAATTCAGACGCTTGTCAGCTGACTCACGTTTATGATCGTTGCATGATCCCGGAGTCATGTGATCACACTTTACAACCTTCTGACAAGCAAAGTCAATGAGAAAGCCAGATTTGCTTAGCAACCACGTTACTAACTTAATTTCTGCAGTGTGTTTCACTTAACAACTGAAGCAAGAAAGGTCATAAAATGGGGCAAAATTCACTTAACTATTTCATTTAGCAACAAATATGCTGCGCTCAATTATGGCCGTAAGCTGAGGACTACCTGTATAGCACTGGAAGTCTTTGGAAGAGTACAGGTCAATCTGGTGAGCTTTTGTCCATAAATTCAAAATCTCATTCAGTGGTGTCTTACTATGTCAGTCATGCGATACAAGAATTGCAGACTTCGTGGCAGTCCAACTGTTTAGCAGCAACATCAGAATGAATTTTGGACTTGAAAAATGTGCTGTACTATCCATGCAACGAGGAAAAATGGCAAAAATAGAAGGAATAGAACTGGGAAATGGAAGTATTGTGAAAGCACTAGCAAAGGATGGTGGTTACAAATACCTAGGCATATTGGAAGCAGATAACATCTTGAATGGAAAAGTCAAAGAGTCAACGCAAAAGGAACACATCAGGAGAGTCCACAAAATTCTAAAATCAAAGCTGAATGTTGGAAACATAATTAAAGCCATTAATACATGGGCGGTCCCGGTGATACGCTACCCAGCTGGAATTATCAACTGGACTTTGGCTGAATTGGAAAACCTAGACCGGAAAACGCGTAAACCTTTGAATATGCACCATGCTTTACATCCACGAAGTGACATCGACAGGTTGTACCTGCCAAGAAAAATAGGGGGCAGAGGACTATTTCAAATCCACCAAGCTCTAGAAGAAGAAAAACGAAGTTTGAATGACTATGTGAATCAAAGTACAGAAAAACTGCTGCAGGCTGTGAAAACAGAGGGCACTATAAAAATAACAGAAACAAAGGCAGAATATAAGGAAAAACAGCTGGATGACAGATTAAATAGATGGAAAACCAAAGCTTTGCATGGACAGCATTTGAAAAGCATTGAAGGAAAATGTGATAACAACTTGACATGGGCATGGCTTAAGATGGGAACCATCAAGAAAGAAACAGAAGGCTTAATACTGGCTGCTGAAGAACAAGCACTACAAACTAATGCCATGAAAGCGAAGATACAAAAATCCACTGACAATCCAAATTGCTGATTTTGCAATGACAAAGTTGAAACTGTTTCACACCTAATTTGTGAGTGCAGCAAAATCACGCAAACTGATTACAAATCTAGACATGACTGAGTTGCTAAATTAATCCACTGGGCATTGTGTAAAAAATACGACTTGCCTGTGTCCGAAAAGTCGTGGGAACATAGGGTGGAAAAAGTTGTTGAGATTGAGAGGATTGTAGAGAACCGAAGTGTACAGCTGATTGATATTGCTGTACCAGGAGATGCCAGAGTCGAAGAAAAAGAACTGGAAAAAATTACAAAATATCGTGACCTGGCCATCGAAACTGCATGATTGTGGATGAAACGTGTAACAGTGGTGCCCATTGTCATCGGAGCACTGGGAACTATGTCCAAAAACTTTACAAAATACATCAAGAAACTGCAGCTTCCTGCAATAATTCCAGCAATGTTACAAAAAACTACGCTACTCGGAACATCTTATATTTTAAGGAGATACCTGGTTGACACCTAGGATGCTGGTCGCAACCCGTGTCAACCATCAGTGCCAGCCAATTTGAATGTTCAGTTGACTGAGGTTCATGTTTAATGAATAATACAGTTGGGACCTCGGAGGTCCTCCAGTCCAACTCCCCGCTCAGGCAGGAAACCCTACAACATTTCAGGCAAATGGCCATCCAGTCTCTTCCTAAAAACTTCCAGTGTTGGAGTATTCACAACTTCTGGAGGCAGGTTGTTCCACTGATTAATTGTTTTAACTGTCAGGAAGTTTTTCCATTTCACGGGGGTCGCCAAGCAAGGATGTCTGCCATTTTTTTTGTCCGCCATTTTTTTGTTCGCCAATTTTTTTCCCCTTTTCCGGCGGGTGCCTTACCTCCCTTGGGCTGGGCCAGCTGGTGGTCGGCCTGCTCCGTCTCTGCCGCTTGCCAGCTACGCCTCGGCCGGCGCAGGGGGCGGAACCACACATGTGCGGTGCTCACAGGCAGGGAAAGTCCTCGACTTACGACCGGTTGGGTAGTCCTCGACTTACGACCGGTTTAGTCCTCGACTTACGACCGGTTTAGTCCTCGACTTACGACCGGTTGGGGTCGCGGCATTAAAAAGGTTGAGAACCACTGGGTTAGTTCATGAAGTAGAACTAAGACATGGGAAGGAGTTGGTGTTCATACAGGTTAGGTCTCCTCTAAGCAGAAGAAATTGTGTTCTTATCAGTTCCATGTTTATGTATCTGTAAATTTGTAATGTCTGTCTGCACCAGGAATTATTCCATTCTGTATGACATCCCTTGGACTTTGTGTTGTTCCTTGGTTCCCAAAAGAACCATTTCCTTAGGAGATGAAAAATAAGCTAGTCTCCATCTTAAGAGTTCTTATTTTCAGGAGAAATTTACCAACTGTAGAATAGGGATAGCTACTATATTAGAATAAATTTTAAAAGTCCATAGCAGTTGTCTATACTGGTCACTTCATACCCCAATGTACCCTAAAAGATACTTCTGGATACCCCAAAAGTAAATTAGACATTCTTATGTGCACTAAATTAGTAATGAATGCAAAATGCTGATACAATAAGCATCTGGAATTCACAAAATGTATCCATTATTTATTGTATATTACAAAGCTATACTATGGCAAGCTTTTGAGTTTGGTATTTACAAGTATAGAGAGCTACTTTTCTTACCAACTTTTGCCTTTTAACAAAAAAAACCTTTAAAAATTGCTTTACCTCAAGGATCTACTCTGGTAGCAGGGTTTTTCTCAACAATGTCTACTTTCTTTAACAGCTGTTAAATCAGTGTTTCTCAACTGATTGCTGGCTGTGGAATTCTGAGAGTTGAAGTCCCCATGCCTTAAAATTGTCAAGGTTGAGAAACACTGTGTTAAATGCTTGTTGTACAGTATGATACAATTTAGGCCTAGGCTCTCCTACAGCATTTGTGAGCTGAATGATCCTACCTATAGATGTCAATCTCATCCAATTTCAGAATGTAGAATGTCTTACTATGATTTTGTATTTTCCATAGATCCACATTTTGATGCGTATATTAATTTCTTTAAAAAATTATACTGCCCAGGATCAGTACCTAGTACAGTGATGGCGAATCTTTTAGAGACTGAGTGCCCAAACTGCAACCCAAAACCCACTTATGCATCATCGAGTGCCGGGTGGGTGTGGCCAATTGGGTGGGCGTGGCTGCGGTGGTAATGGCAGACTGGGTGGGACTAAAAAGTTCAATCAATCAATTCCAACTTTGCAAGATCTTTTTTTTTCCCACGAGAAGTTGAAATTGACTGATTGATTGAACCTTTTTTTTTTTTTTGTACACGGCGGCGGAGGCCTAAAGCGAAAAGGTTTTATAAAACCCAGCTGAAGGCCTAGGACTGGGGCGACAGCGCGCGTGCCCACAGAGAGGGCTCTGAGTGCCGCCTCTGGCACCTGTGCCATAGGTTCGCCCCCACTGACCTAGTATAATCAAATCGCTCCCAAATGGCAGGGAATGAAGCTCAGCAGTTTTTACTGACAATACCCATTGAGCCCAGAAGTAATCTTAACTCACTCACTGGCAGGCTGCTGGATTATAAGCTCCTATACTAAAAGGCAAACCAGGCAGTCTTCCTGACTAGTTTCTAGCTTGGGCTCCCTTTCCCAAATTACCTAGAAAGTTGCTGGCTAGATATCTGTAATAAAAGTCCTGTCCTTTTTTTCAACGTGCATCTAAATTTCACATTTCATAAATTTCACTGCAATAGTAATGCAAGCCCAAAAAGGAAAGGAGGAAGGCCACAGGATGTATCCCTACTTTGTTAGTAGAGAGCTTCAATTCAGCATTGCTTAGCTCGCACCCTTGGACAGTTAAATTTTATCTATTTCATTAAAAATTAAAAGAAACTATTATATATATCAGTGATGGTGAACCTTTTAGAGACCGAGTGCCCAAACTGCAACCCAAAACCTACTTACGCATCGTTGGGTGCCGGGTGGGTGTGGCCCATTGGCTGGGTATGGTCAGTTGGGTGGGTGTGGCCCATTGGGTGGGCGTGGCTGTGGTGGTAATGGCAGACTGGGTGGGACTAAAAAGTTCAATCAATCCCAACTTTGCAAGATCTTTTTTTTCCCTGCGAGGTTGAAATTGACTGACTGATTGAACCTTTTTTTTTTTTTGTACACGGCAGCAGAGGCGTAAAGCGAAAAGGTTTTATAAAACCCAGCTGAAGGCCTAGGACTGGGGCGACGGCGCACGTGCCCACAGAGAGGGCTCTGAGTGCCGCCTCTGGCACCTGTGCCATACGTTTGCCACCACTGATATATATCATCTCCTCTCTGCATTTAGACCCAAATTAAAGCACAATTGGGCTGTATAAAATCTACTGTACATATAGAATTGCTCCTCTTTATTCTTCTGTAATAATCGTGGATTGGAAGATATTTTAATGCAGTTTAGGTGCAACTGAATCTGTCCTTTTTCGTCCATAGAAACATATTTGCTGGGTGAATCAGCAAAACCCCATTTTCCAAGGTAGGGAGACAAAAGATACAATTTTTTATATCCCAGGTCTTGGTACAAAGCAAATGGCCAATCAATTGGGCTCATGTATTCTTAAGGTGCGTTGGAAAATGACAAAATGCCTGAATTATGGGAAAGTAGTAAGCTTGAACTATGGATTTTTGGCTGGTATCCCATAATGCAAGTTTTTCTGGCTAACCTAGTGGTAGAACTGTGGTCAGCCTAAGGATACAACCAGACTGAAAGAGCTAAAACAAAATTTGTCTTGGTCTTAAGAAACACTAGATATTGTGTTTGAAATGGAATGAAATAACAGTATATTTAACTGTAAGATTTAGTTCTATATCTACATTAGAAGCCCAACAGCACATTACTGAGACTTGACAAGCTATCATAGAGTAATGTGAACAACTTGGCACCTCTTTTTCTACGATAGACCCTTAGCTACCTCTCTCTTCTTTGGCTAAAAATACAAAATTTCTTAAGCTAGGAAAAGCCACAGGCTGATTGCATCTCACCGGAGTGCACCAAGATGCGTTGTGACTGGTGGATGCATAATCTTTATTTACATACATCGATCAAACTGGAAATGTCCCAAGGACCAGAAAAAGGAGACAGCCTATTAACCAGAAATTCAGTAAGAAAGTGCATCTATTAGAGACTTATTAGCCCTTCGAATGTAATAGGCAAACTTTATGCTAGACAGCTGAATCAATAATTACTGGACCGGCTGGATTCTGAGGAAATCGTTGGACTGAAACAAGCAGGATTTCAATTTGTATACAAATACATTGTTCCAAGTGAGATTTTGAAGGAGCACTTAAGTTTACCAACTACAAAGAGACTGCAGCAGGACTTTATTCTGGCACAGGCCTTTTTCCATTATTAGAGACACATTATTGATGCCATGGAATCCTCACTACAAATAAATCAAGCAAATAGTATCTAAATCTTCAGTGCTTCCATATTTTTTTTTTTACCAGAGTAGTTCATATCTCTGCCTTTAATCTTTCTGAGGCCAAAGCCCTGGCCCAAATTTTATATGCAGGTTGGGCTTGATCTCTTAGTTAGGACCCCTTAGAAGTCAAGCTACATTTCTCGGGTCCATCTTCCGTTTCTAAAAGCATCCCCAACATAGCTCTCAGACCAGGATGCCACAAATTGGATACATAACATGACAGGATAGTAGTGTCATACTGGCTGAAGCGAGATTTTTCTCGTAATTAAATAAATTCAATTGGATTAACCAAAGATTAACTTTCTGCTGGCTAAAATTAAACCAAAAATTTTTATTTATCAAAGATGACACAGAACTTCAAACCACATTTAGCTCCTTAACATGGCACTTTATTTAAAAAACAGGGAAATCTCCAAACTATCTGAACGTACAATCCTCTTTCAGTTTAAGTAAATATTTTTTTTCAGGCCAAGCACAACCTCTCACCATTACCCCCTTTTAAGAGATAAGCATGTCACTATATTCCTGAAATTTTTATTAGAGATGTTGTAGATTTTAGTGAGCATTGCAGCAATTTCCAAAAAGAATACACAAGTTTTACACTGAACTTATCAGATACCAATCAAGATATAACAAGAAACATACTCAAATACAGTTGTCTTTGTCTGCAGTGAAAACACAGTGATTGATTACCTCCCTGGATTAATATTATCTCACCTTTTAGCTGATATTTTAGTATTATACAGTTTCCTGAGTGGATTGTGACCCACTGTGTCTTGTTTTCCTTGTTTGGATGCTTCTCTGATCATAAATAAAGTCTAGTTTCTAGAACATAAGATTGTTGGTAGAAGCTATTTCTAAAATAATTCTCACACTCCATTTAATCTTTTTTAATCAGATGGCATTTATTTATGAATATAGCAAAGTGAAGAATTTAATTCTCCTTCTCTTGCACAGTCTTTGTCCCACGCAGTCTACCAGTACGTCGGGCTGCAATAAGACCAACTTTGCGACCAGCAGGAGCATCCCTCCTAATAGTCGAAGGCTTACCGATGTGCTGATGGTTACCACCACCGAAGGGATGTTCAACAGGCTGGGAAAGAAAAACAATCAAAGTCAAGGGCAGAAGGTGTTTCAAATATTAAAGGAACTTAATTAAAACTCCCATTAGGCAAATGACATTATTGCTAGTGTTACCAAACTGAAAGCAAAAGATTCTGAGAGCATCTTGTCCACTGCAAGCAAAAACCAGCATTAACAATTTTTAGGAAATGGTCCAAACTGCCGGTAGAGAATGTAGTATCTCTTTCTCCCTGCTTTTAAAATATTGATAACTATGTATTAGCTTTGATCTAAATGTTGTATTGTCATTTTATATTATACATTTTATTGTATTATATTACAATTTGGGAGTTTAAAATCTTGCAAATAATACAGCAGGCATTATAGTGTATGGAAATCAATATAAAATACTAGCTATGAGTAAAGATTTAAAATAAAATATGAACATCAACCTCACCATTAGGTTTGAGGGACGAGGCACATAACTAAGTCAAAAAACAATCTTGCCTAGAATTATATTATGAAAAATTCTTCTCTATTTTCCTCTTCCCTCATTCAATTTTTTAAAATCTTCTTTACCAAATAACCTAATTTAGAACTAGGGATGTGCATCAAAAGGGACACTTTTTTAAAAAAGCGGTATCTTTTCTTGGCACAAATAGTAACGGAGGAATCCCAAGAAAATATGCATTTAATATTATATGTTGATGGCAGCAAGATTATTTTATGCATAAAAATGGAAGGACACGTCAATCCCTACGATGGATGGTTGCAAAAGCTGATGGAGTTAGCAGAGAAGGCTAAATTGACTGCTTTGATAAAAGAAAAAAACACAATTACTTTTGTTTCTACTTGGAAACAGCTTCTGGACTTTGTGGTCGTGATGGGGAAAAAAAAGAAACTTTGATTTTGGATTTTACTGATTAGATAGATCTGTTGCTATAGAAATGGCTAGTTTATACCATTATGTAAAAGTAAAAAGTTGAGCTTTGATGTTACTATCTTATTCTATTGCACCAAAGGAAGTCGGAAGTCAATGCCTTTTCTTTCTTTTTCCCTTCTTTTCTACACTTTTCTCTTCCCTTTTCCCTCTCCTATTTTTCCTATTATTTGCTTTTGTAGTTTTGTCTTTTATATTATAAACTATGGTTTAAAAAAAAGGATAAAATTGAAAAGTGGGAAAAAAGATGAGAGTTTTAGTATGCAGACAGGTACTTAGGAAAGTTCTGCTTAAAAGTTTATTCCTTCCACCCACCCACCCACCCACTCCTGGTAATTGTTAGTAAAAGAGCTTTTGGGGTAGGATTGTCTAAAGAGCAGAAGCATGTGTAGATCAACTTTTGTGCTGGAGACTAAGCTCAGATCATCTGGAAAGATATCACTAATTTTAATTCAAAAGCACATTTCTTCATTTAGGACCGACACAAAATTATGTACAGAAAGACTGAATGATTTCTGCAGTATATGTGTCAACGCTGCTAACATCGGATGTTCTTGCTTTGACAACAGATGGAAATGCAGCCATTTTCTCTATTGCTTTTAGAATTAGATGCTGCTGGGAGGGGGAATAGGGATGAGAGTCCAGCTAGTCATAACAATAATAACTTAATTGTGGGAACCCAAGGACATTGGGCCCAGAGCTGATAAGTGTTTTGTGCTTCAAGCTAATTGGGGAATGTGATTTATGACAGTTTATTGGAGGAGGGAATTACACTTTGTTACTTTGTATCCAGGGGAGGGGAATTTAGTTTCTGGTTTCAACTATGTAGTGCCGATGCTTTGTTTCTCAAATAAAATTCTTTAAGGTAAACAATGCCTCAAAGTTCTTTTGAAGAGTTTCATCTATTGGAACCATGACAATATGCATATCTTCCGAGGGTTGCTAACATGCAAACTCAAGAAAAGATGCAGCTTCATTAAAGAGATATTGACAGGTAGTGTACAGATCCATTTCCCCTCCGAGACACCTTTTCTTTTTAGGCAGCGTTATCAATGTAGTAATTAGAAATAAAAGCGTATTAGCATGATAAATACAAAAACTACTTACGTTCATAGCCACACCACGGACTCGTGGCCAGCAATTTCTCTTTGCTTTGTATTTGTGGTAGGCCCGCCCAGCCTTCAAGATGGGTTTATCAATACGACCACCACCAGCAACAATACCTACAAGAATATGAGCAGTACAATTACTACTACAAAAGATCATCCCTAATGACATTTTTTGCAAATACTAAATTCAAAACCTACTTAGTTTGCCGTATTAAATATCAGCATACTAAAATAACTTTCTGAAAAAAGAAATAACCATTACATTTTCATAATCTTTATAGCGCCAGGGCCATGTCATGCTGACCTAGTCTAAACTTCAGATATTACAGATTGCAAGCATATATTTAGGTTCAGAAATCTTAGGGATAATATTTACCAACAACGGCTCGATTTGCAGAAGAGATCACCTTCTTTGATCCAGAAGGCAGCTTCACCCTGGTTTTCTTTGTTTCCGGATTGTGGGAAATAACGGTGGCATAGTTTCCAGAAGCACGAGCTAGTTTTCCACGATCTCCAGGTTTCTCTTCAAGACAGCAGACAATGGTACCTTCTGGCATTGTTCCAACAGGGAGGACATTGCCAATGTTGAGCTGAGCTGAAAGGGATGCATTTGCATGAATGAAAATGCTCTTTATAATATAGTGACCTCTGGGTTACACAGGGGGAAGAGCCATGCTAATCTACAGCAATAAAATAGTTGGCAAGTCTGGTAGCATCTTCAAGGCTAAGGGTGGAACCTTTTGACAACAGCAGATGCTCCTGACAGCTGATCCTTAACAAAGATGTTTGGCCCTGAAGGTCTGCCAGACTTTGTGTCTCTTTTCTATTTCATGCTTTTTTTTCTCCAATACCAACTTTTCAAAGGATGCAGATGTTACAACAAATCATAAATGGTCACCAATTGTCTTTACTTACCTTTCTTGCCACAATAAACAAACTGTCCTGTGTGAATGCCCTCAGCTGCAATGAACAATTCTGTTCGTTTTTTGAACCTATATGGGTCGCGAAAAACAACTTTGGCAAGGGGAGCTCCTCGGCCAGGATCATGAATGATATCCTAGAAAAATATTAGAACTTGAGAAGTTTGAGAAGCCCGTGGCTTCAAAAATGCAATACAAAATACAATTTTACTTACAGAATTATTTACGTGCTCTTGCAGCTCAAAATGACATTTTTTTAATACCCACAAAATAATATTGCAAGGCCACAGAGCCGAGTACGTACTTCAAGTGCCATGTATGTAATATCCACACTGCAACGATTATTTTAGAAAAGATGGGTATGTGTGCATGTGAAAAGTTTAGATGCATTTTTATATTACTCACCCAGATGTTGTTTGCTATATTTAAATAAGAACTTTAAATTCATATTTTAGTTCTTGTCTGACACACAAAACCTTTCAACCCAGCCATCACTTTAAAAACCGTGACGCCTCTGTTCACTTTGATTTTAAACAAACTATTTGTAAGTCGGTTCTCTTGGCATTGTTAGCTTTTTTTATTAGTAAAAACTGTTTTTAAACTTTAATAAACTATAGTCTGCTGCACAGCAATTCCACAACCTGATACTTGCCTTTACAATGCCCTTGATGTAGCCATGTCTTTCAGCAAAATCAACAGCCCTCAGCTTTGCTGCGCCCTTTCTGTGCTTCACATGAGCCCTGAAAACAGAACCTGCACCTTTTCTTTGACCTCGTATTACACGGCCCATTGTGCACTGAAAAATAATTGGAATCACGGTTATTTAGGATTTTTTAAATAAACCCATTATTTAATACATACTGTAATGTCACATATCATTACAATAAAAACTGTTAAGCTCCTGACAAGATCATAAATAAATCCACCTGTAGCCCTAGAAACTCAATGCAAAATTTTAAGCCAGCTCTTTCAGTCCTATCTACCTTGTAGGGTTGTGGGGATAAAATTAAAGACTTAATCTGTAATAATATAAGCTACCTTGAGTTCCTGGGGGAAAAATAGAATATACATTGGGTAACCAAATTAATTATGAAAATGGTTAAACCAATTCTTTCAAGGCTATTTTTTGCTTTCCAATCAAGTTCTACTGTACTGCCTGGGCTTTCCTGTTGTTTTCCTAAATACTAATTGATTCCAACTAATTTTCTTGAGATCAGCCAAATTCTGATCTTGCAGTGACAATATAGCAATATTAGCTTCAGTGCTATCCATAACTCAGTTTAAATGCTCTTTCCATTTTTAAAAACAAATGTCAACAATACAATATATAAACGTTTATTTTTCTGTATCTTCATTTACAGTGATTAAATCGAACCTGAAAGAACTATGGTGCTTTTTAATCTGATCCATGTATCGTTTAGGCATCCACTAAACCTCCATTTAAAAACATTCAGGAGGTTAAATCATCATTGGGTTTTTTTTACAGGCCTGATTCTGAGTAAGAAACGGGTAATTTTTGAGAGCACCATGAAAAGGCCCTGTGGACAAATCAGCTAAAGCTAAACTCTGGGGGTTTTTTTCAGTTTTAACTTAAAAAGTTCTTCGTACGCAGTGGCAATATGAAAATACCTTAGAAGGGAATGCAAATGTTGATCAAAAGGTAAAAATGATTTAATGAGCAGCGGATCAATTGTGAATTATCGTGGAGTAGCTTAAAGCTGACATGTTGTAAACTAAAGGCTTCAAAAATAGCTCGGAACAAGAATAAAAAAAAAGACGAGAAGATAAGACAATGAAACACATCAGAAATAGAAAAGCTCTTCGCCATTATTTCTCCAATTTTGCTCGTGGCCCAAGAGGACCGGCGCTCGCTTGCTAGAGAGAGCCCGAAAATACCCGCCCTCCGCTCTGAAAGGGTCGACAAGGTGGCAAGCCGGCCAATAACCCTCAGAGGCGGCCAGGGAGGGGTCACGGAGACCCGATGCAGACGGATACCCTTGGGCCGCTTTTCTACACCGGAGAGATTCTTACCTCTGCCGGAGCCTGCCCCAGGAAAAAGAAAGCTAGGGCGATGACGGCACTACAAGCTCCTTCCGGCCAAGACGGAAAGCGGAGAGCCAAGGCATCTCGGTGCCTGCTGGGAAATGTAGTTCTGATACCCGGGAATCTGAATTCGTTCTCGCTTGGTCGTTAATGTCTTCCGAGGTGCGCTGCGTGCGTTCAGCTTGCGTTCCGCGCAGAATGCTCGTCCTGTTTTCCTTTATTTCCCGTTGCACGACTTCCCTTATTTATTTATTTATTTATTTATTTATTTATTTAGTTAGTTAGTTAGTTAGTTAGTTAGTTAGTTAGTTAGTTAGTTAGTTAGTTAGTTATTGTTTGTTTGTTTGTTCGTTCAGTTTCGAAGCCAACCGATTCCACAAGTGTTCTGGGCGGCTTACGGATAAAAATTAAAAGAAAAGAAAATATATCAAGAAAAAAGACAACTGCCCGGAGACCGAAACCCCGAGGCCAAAAGCAAAGGGGCTCGACCTCTATCCTAAACTTTTTTTTTTTTTGAAAATTTTTATTTTTAAAGTAGAAAGAATTATACATCTTTCAAACATAAAATGCATTAACACACATACATTTCAATTCTAACATTACACATTTTAGTTATATAACTATTAATGCATACTTATAATACCATCCCGACTCTCCCCCCACCCCATTATCCCCCTTCCCCTCCCTTCCCCCCCCTTCCCCTCCCTCACTTCCCAGAACTGAACACAGGGTTACCAAGCCATTATAATATCCACAACTTATCTACCATACTCTCTANTCCCCCTCCCCCTCCCTTTCCCCCCCCTTCCCCTCCCTCACTTCCCAGAACTGAACACAGGGTTACCAAGCCATTATAATATCCACAACTTATCTACCATACTCTCTAATTTTAAAATAAATAACATCCTAATTTCTTTAACCCCCTTCATAACATTCATTCTACTAACATAAGAAAAAATTTTATTCATAACCTACATAATAATTTTTTATCTCTTATCTCTTCTGTATATAAACTATCCATCTTTCCCATATTTTAATATAGACCTCTATCCTAAATTTGAGGCCCCAGGATTACATACAACAGGTCATCATATAGTTATCAATGCGCAGAAAAAAAACTCTTGAATCCACGATTATGGTATAATCAAATTGACTAATTGTATAATTAATAAAACAAAATCAAATTTAGTTTTTGTTATGGCCTTTTCAATGACTTATTGGGTACATCCATTTCAATATTTGGGGAGAAGACAGATGGAAAATTGTTGGACTTAAATCTCACATCAGCGATACACTTAAGGTCGGTAATGACTGTTAATGTTCCGAAGCAAGGCGGCTGTAAAAAAAAAATCAGAGAATAAAAATAATATTTATTAGGTAATAAAACCTTGGCAATTCCAAATTGAATAAAGTTGCTGATCTATGTTTGCAACTATCACTTTTATCTATACATTATGTCATACGACTTGTTCTTTAAACTCTTGTTTTAGGCTTTTAGTTCTGAATTAATGTATTTTGGGAAGATTTTGTCCTGAAAGGGAACATAAAAATAAGTATTGCTTCATTGATTGGACAGTTGTCCCTTCATTAAAATCCCCCTTTCCAAAGCAATGCCTATAGATCCCTATACAAGAACGCTTGCTCTCTGTATGTGGTGTGCTTGCTATAGGTAAATGCTCAGTTCTTGAGCTAATTTGGAATTCTATTCTTTTACCACCATTTATAAAAATTTGCCCAGTTTCCCACTGTGTAATGTATTGGCCACAACTGTTTTAAATCACTTGCTTAATGTCTGACCTACATTGCTGTATTGTTTACTAGTTGCTGTTACTGAAAGCCAGACTGGCTGTCTCCAAGCTGATAATGAGGTTTGGGGTGGGAAACTGGTACTTTAAATCTATTGATTGCCACCTAGAGGCTAACTGTATAAATAGCTGTGCAGCAGCCTTTAGGGCTGCTTCTGTTCTGAGTTAATAAACTTGTTTGCTGTTTCAACATTCTGCCTCATTCAATGCCTAAAGAACCAAAGATATAACACCTACCATTATTGACCAGAGTCCCATAAACCTTACTGTTGCTTTTTATATCATAAGGTAGATGTATTACTATTCCAATCTAATTCTTTTCTGCATGGCATTAATCCTATGTTGAAATTACAAAGTGATTTTATCCCACTCAAGTACCCTAATGCTTTATAACATTCTAAAATATTACTGTTAGTGAGAGTGTTATGCTTGATGGATAATTTAACTAGATTTGCTATACAGGTCACATAATTTTATGTATAAATAGCCTGATTTCCAATAACATGAGAGGTGAGTGTGTGTGTCTGTTTATTTACAATGTTAAATGGTAAATAACCTCAAACAGTAAAACTCGAAGTAAACAACAAAGCGAGATTAGGAAAAATAAACAGACTAATAAGAACTAATTCATATTAAAGAAGAACACCCGTAATCAGTTTGATCCAAAAGAATGGTGGAATTTTTTTTTTTTACTTCTAAATGATCTAGGAATAGTATGTTCAAAAGTATGGACCACCACAGAAAAGGCCTGGTGCCTACTAGTATCTCACAATCTATGTCTTTCCAGTGGAGAGAGAGGATTCTCAGCAAGCTCTGTCAAGATTTATATCGTAGACTAGGTGGGGAGATTCATCTTGTAAAGCAGCCACTAATGTAACCGATGATTAGTCCTCTCTTGCATAGCTACGGTAGAAGGCAGTACTAGCTGATCTCATCAATCTCTCAAAAATTAAGTATTGGACCTAGCTAGTACGAGTGGGAGACTGCCGGGAAATATCAGCAATACAATAGGGTACACCGGGAAATGGAAAAATCATTGCAGAAGAAAATGTTCGGTATATTTTTTTTCTCAATAAAACAACATGGATGTGTCTTAGAGAGATCTGAAGGTTCAGAGGGATGGGTTATCTGCATGTATTCAGACTGCTAAAATCACTTATCACTTTTTCATTAGATTTATGTGATTTGTCTACTTGCTGCGACATCCATTTAGCGATTGCAGTGATTCTGTGATGACTTTGACACTTTCTTAAAGCTGCCTAGAGTTGTAATTATGATTTAGGCAATTGTAAGTTGATAAAATAAAGTTCCAAAATCTAATTCAAAAGGCTAAAAACAGTAAAGAAAGAATGTAGCTATCAAAATACTAGGGCACTTGATGGGGCCTTCTTGCATAGGCAAGTGAAATGATTACTTACGATGCTTCCAATTTTTAAAATCACACATTACAACAGGAAATCAATAAATACTGTCATAATTACACTGAATTTTTTATTTTTCTGAGCTTTCTAAATGTGCTAAAATAACATTTTGAACAGGAATACTTTTTGCAAGGTTATCTGTGGAAGCCAAAAGGTTAATTTTAGCTGGCTGGAGGCATTTTGGGAGAAAGAAAAAGTATTAGGTATGTTCACCCCCTTGAGTTACATAATAAAGGAAAGATAAAAACCTAATAAATAAATACTTTTTCTTAAAATACACTACTTGTGCAATTTGTACCACTGCACTCAAAAAGTAAGCACCACTGAATGTAATGAAACTTTTTCAATAATAATGCATAAAAATGAAACTACATCCCATAAATTTAATTCTGATTAAATTTTAAAAATTGCCGATAGTTGATTTATCTATTCAATTATTTATTTATTTCATTAAGTGTATTGTAGCCATTCACTCCAAAAGACTCTGGGTGGCTTACAAAATCTAAGGTAAAACAATTAAAAACATAGATAACATTGCCCAGACTAAAATCAGCCATTAAAATGCAGAAAGAGAACCTACCAACACACATACATATTAAACCAGAGCAGAGACCAAAGATAAGTTTCTAGGGCAGCGGTTCTCAACCTATGGGTCGTGACCCCATTTGGGGTCGATCAACCATTTCACGGGGGTCGCCAAGCAAGGCTGTCCGCCATTTTTTTCCCCCTTTTCCGGCGGGTGCCTTACCTCCCTTGAGCTGGGCCAGCTGGTGGTCGGCCTGCTCTGTCTCTGCCGCTTGCCAGCTATGCCTCAGCTGGCGCAGGGGGCGGAACCACGCATGTGCGGCGCTCCCGGGCAGGGAAAGTCCTCGACTTACGACCGGTTGGGTAGTCCTCAACGTACGACCGGTTTAGTCCTCGACTTATGACCGGTTTAGTCCTCGACGTACGACCGGTTGGGGGTCGCGGCATTAAAAAGGTTGAGAACCACTGTTCTAGGGCTCTTTGGAACCTCAGGAGAGTGTGCCAGCTGTATCTCTGAGGAGATGCTTATAGAGGTAGGGTCCATGACAGAGAAAGCAGCTTCTTTGATCCCCAAAATGATAACATTTAATAGAAGTGACTGGAAATGCATTCTTTCCCCAAACACAGTGGACAGCCAGAGAAAGAGGTCCCTCAGATAAGCAGGCCTTTATGAAGGACTTTAAAGGTAACAACTAGCATTTTGAATTACCAGAAGGCAACTGATAGCAATGTAGCCCATATAGCTATGGTAACACATGGGCACAATAAGTGCTCATTACTGTTCATGCTGCTGCATTTTGAACCAGCTGTAAACTTTGAAAGGTCTTCAAAGACAACCACATACAGAGCTCATTTCAGTGATCCAGCTGCTAAGTGACAGTATGGATGATAGTCTACAGGGCCTGGTTGAAGAAAGATCTCAACTGTCACACAAGATATACCTGTGGAAGGTTGGGTAGCCACATCTGCCACGTGGTCTTTTATTTGGATCTCTGTGTTTTACAACAGAATGTTTAATTATAGTATAAACAATAAAAAGGTAATACTGATTATACAATACAATATATTATTATCTCCATACAAGATTCTTGGGGGCAGGGACAGGATGACTGTTATAAGGCACTCAATAAGGTTAAAATTTATCTAATTAGTTTTTTAAACAAAAGTAGAAATGTACACACAATATACTTTCCACAATCCCTAACTTAGATCGTTGCAATTACTTTTATCAGATACTGCATTTTGCAAAAAGGTAGCAATCCAGTGGCCTTGATAGTTTTATTTGGTCACTGCATCATGCTGTAGATACATTTTATTTATTTATATCCCGCCTTTATTATTTTTATAAATAACCTCAAGGCGGTGAACATGCTCCTTTGTCCTCTTACCTTCCCCACAATATGGGGAGGTAGGTTGAGCTAAGAGAGAATGACTGACAAAAGATCACCCAGCTGGCTTTCATGGGAAGTTAGGACTGGAACTTACTTTCCTTTGGTTTCTAGGCTAGCACTGCTGACTAATTTTCGTTTTTTTAAATTATTTTTATTATTATTTTTACCTCAAGGGAAATAATAATATATCGAAGTGTCTACAACCCTGGAAAACATGCAGTGAGAATCAGTTTTAAAAATCTTTTCATTTTTAAAATAATTTTATTAAACTTATCAAAGTGTAAAATACAAATGAAAATGAAAATAGTGGAAAGGGGGGTAGGAAAAGGGGAAAGAAAGAAATGTAGGGTAAAGGGGAAAAAAGAAAGAAAAGCATTAAATGATACAGCCTCAACTTTTTACATACTTAATATGTAAAAGTTTGTTTTATAACAACAAACTTATCTAGTCAGCAAAACCCAAAGTCAACATTTCATTTTTTCCCCACAAAATCCGCAAGCAATTTTCAAATAGGAACAAAAGTTGATATATTCTTTTCTTTGATTAAAGCAGTTAATCTAACCATCTATTTTCCATCAGTTTTTCCAAACATTCATCCATTTTGGGACTTAAATGTGAGCCATTTTTCCAGGTTCTCTCTCTCCTTTCATAGAGAGAATTCTCTTTATCAGAGTACTCTAATAAATTGCTATTAAATGATCTTCCAACTCAGTTGCTTATTGGACAGAGAGTACCAACGCAGAACCTAAGGCCAGATTTGGCTATCAATAGATTCACCATGATTAAAAAATATTATTTGACTACAGTATAAGTCCACCAGCTTGTCTTGGCCTTCATTTCTTTTCTACAAAAGACTTCCTGAGGTAACATACAAAGAAGTACCTTCACAGAGACCTTTTTTTATATTTCTTCCAAATCCTTAGGATGGTACATCTAACAAGGCGATTCTTAAAATCAACATTTATTTTAATCTTGTTATACCATAAATAGGTGTGCTATCCAAATCTTTGTTTGTGGCCCTCTAATTCAAGTAGTCTCTTATTTTGGAGAGTCACACACTCTTTCATCCAAACCAAACAGCAAGCATTAAAGTACAATTTCAAACCTGGTAAAACCTAACTTCCTCTTTCTTCAGCATATTGCAATACTTATATTTAATTCTCATTTTTTTCCTTGACATATAAATTTTAAAATGTTCTTTTGTTATTGTTTAAACTGAGTGCAAGTTGTCAAAAACTTGGTTTTTTAAAAGATTCTTACAAGATCCAGCTAAGTAAGGGGAAAACAGTGCTTATTGATCAGTTGCAAAATGCATCTTTAAAGAGGCTACAATGCTTGAATATAGAGTTAGGTCAGGGTGAAACATTTTAAAAATTATAAACAAATTATAAAGTATTAATATAATACATGTTTCTAAAATTTGAAAATGCAGTTAGTGGTCGAAATAGTTTTAATACAATTCAGAGAGTTAGATTTTAAATTGTCTTGTTTTTCCCCTTCCTCGTTTCCTTCTAGAATTCTTAAATTTTTAATAGTAAGATTTAGCAAGCATAAAATAATAGAATATCCATAGAAATATGGTAAGCAACAGAAGTAAAATCAGTAAAAGTTCTAACCAAACTCTGCCAGCAAATCTGGAGAATGCCACAGCGACCAACTGATTGGAAGAGATCAGTCAACTTACCAAAACCAAAAAAGTGGTAATGTTTAAACTTAATATTCATTGTAATATTAATATTAAACTTAATATTAACTTAATATTCATTGTAATATTGCACAATGTCCTTAATTTCACATGCTAACAAAGTATTACTTTTAATCAGGGCTTTTTTTGTCATAGAACGCCCAGAACGGAGTTCCGGCACCTTTTTTGGATGGAACCTTGTAGGGTAGGCAAGGCAGGTTGTATGACGTGTGTGAGTTCCGGCACCTTTTTTTTTTTTTAGAAAAAAAGCACTGCTTTTAATATCAAAACACATTACAGCTGTCTATGGAAAGGGACATGCAGATGTTTAAGCTGGTTTAGAAGAGACTAAGGAACAATGATATTATTTTTTATATATGCTAGATAACAGAAAAAGCCAAAATACCAAAAAATGTCAAATGAGCTTCATTGATTATAGAACTTTGTGTTATCCATGTCAAACCAATATCCTTAGGAAAACATTGTTTTTCACTGAGAAAACTACAGTTTACACAGCATAGTAAGCCACAATCTGGATGGCAATCATCAAACAGATTAGTTCTCAATTGACAATAGAGTAAGAGAAAACTGTATACTCTTTTCTTATTAAATGTGTTTGTGTTAGAAAAAACATTGAGATACCATGAAGTATCTAAACCAGACATGTCAAACACAAGACCCGGGGGCCGGATGCTGCCCGCGAAGTGGTTTCATGTGGCCCACAAAGCCATCCTGGAAACAGTGAGGGAACGGCCCCCTCTGCCTTGGCCCTGGCCCAGGCCAGCCGGGAGCCAATGTACAATTTTGTGGTGGCCATCTATGCTGAAATGCATTCAATTTTGTGGTGGCCATCTATGCTGAAATGCATTCCGTCTGGAAACAGCGAGGAACCAGCCCCTGCTGCTTTGGCCCTGCCCCCTGGGTGCATGCTGGGGAGGTGTTACCCTTTGTGAGGAATGAAGAAATGCACCATCACCTGGAAGTGGCCAGCAAATGGCCCTCGCTTACTTCACCTATCCAGCTTGATGGGCTTCGGGGGAGGGGTTTCGGCAGGCAGCGGGGCACTCTCATCACAGCGCCAAGAGCTGAGCCAGGTGGCACGAATCTGATGAGAAGTGCAATGCTGCCTAGCCCCCAGTCTGCCAGTTTCAGCAGGCAGCAAGGTGCAAAGCTGACAAGCTTCGCACTGCCCGGCTCAACCTCTTGGCGCTGTGAGGAGAGCGCCCCGCTGCCTGCCAAGACCGGGCAGGCTGGGGGCTGGGCGGCATTGCGCAGGTAATGTTGACTCTCACGCTGCTCATGGCATCCCCTCTCCCAGAGCGCACCAAGCCAGATATGTGAAGTAGGTGAGGGCCATGTGCTGGCCACTTCCAGGCGATGGTGCATTTCTTCATTCCTCACGAAGGGTGACACCTCCCCAGCTGCGTTTCTTGCCTATTTTTCTCCCTCTCTCATCTCAAATATTTTCCCACCACTCTGTACTTAGGAAGGAAGGAAGAAAGGAAGGAAAGGAGAGGGAGGGTCTGAGGGAACTCCTGCCTTAGTCCTGCCCTGCTGCCCTTTTACCATCCCCTTGCCCCCTCCTCCTGGCCTATCCTGGCGGTCTCTCATCCTATTGCTAAGGAAGCTTTGGATACAAAGCCGGGCCTACTCCCACGGAGAGGGAATGGGCCTCCCTCTGACTTTGCCCTCGTACCCATCAATAGCAACCTGGCTAAGGAGAGCAAGCACAGCAGCAGCAGCCTTGAGGAGGAGATAAGTGCAGCTGAGCGCCCCCTTGGGGAAGTGGGGCTGGGCTTGGTGCTGCGGGTGCTCAAGGGCCAGGCTGGGCATTTGACCTCTGCTGCCCAGGGCTCTGAGCAGCCCGCACAACCATCCAGCCCCCCCTGCATGGCCTGAGAGGAACAGTGAGGCTCCTCCAGTGGACCATGCCTTGACACTTGCCCTGGTCCCACCCCCTTCTGCCAGAAGGGGGTGGGACCAGGGCAAGTACCACTCAGATCTGTACCACTCCTGCCCAGGCCCCCATAGGCACCCTTGACGCAAACGATATAGAGCTGGCCATGCCCACCCAGTAGGCCGCACTCACCTTGGCCACACCCACCCGGCCCCCCAAGGGCAACCGCAATGCTGATGCGGCCCTCAATGAAATTGAGTTTGACACCCTGATCTAAACCTACAAAAATCAGAACAATACAATGGTCTTCCCTATAGCACCACATGGAAGCAAAAGTTGGATTTTGAAAAAATGGGGTAGAAACAGGTAGATGCTTTTGAACTTTGGTGTTAAAGAAGATTCCTAAGAATATCCTGAATAGCTAAGAAAAGAAATGGATCATAGAAGAAATAAATCTAAATGCTCATTCAAGGCACAAATGACCAGGCTCAAATTATCCTATTTTGGACACTTTACATAACGACCCAGCTCCTTTGAGAATTCTATAATACTGGGGAAGTTGAAAGAAAAGAGGATGACCAGCAGCAAGATAGACAGATTTTATTAGAGTGGCAATGGGTCCACCACTAGAAGATCTGAATGGCCAGATTAGGGACAGTAGTTCTATCTGTGTATGCACCAAGAGTCAACTTGATAGTCACATTCAGTTGAGGTCTTACAATACATTACATTTTTCTTACACATTACTAAGGGACATCCTAAACATGCAAAGTAGTGCTGCAGTGACTATGTCTAGCCTCTACCCAAATTTAGAGTGCAGGAATAGTGGAAAGTAGAATTGGCATTAGCTCCTGGGCTAGCATGGATATGCTCCGCCTACTGGAGTTTAAATTGTTCATCACAGTATATCTTCTGGTTTATATTGCTTTTTTAAAAATGTCTATGGAGATTCTCAATCATCCAGGTGCTTTTTCAAAAGGCAACTGGTCTTTGTTTTTCCTTGAAGATTTTCACTTCTTCAGTTCTGACTAAATGGTAGAGAATGGAAGGATTTACATTTCTTGTGATCATCATCTGGTTGTTAGCACTCTTTCTTTTTTTATATAATATTTTATTGGTTTTCCAGTTTTCCATTTGAGTATTTAGAAAGCAACATGGTGATTGGGTTAATCAATAGTTCAATAACAAAATATACTGCTCACAAAAATAAAGGGAACGCAAACCCCTTCAGTTCCATGGTAAAATGTTCCCTTTATTTTTGTGAGCAGTATATTTAGTACATATCTCAGGTTACATCATCAAATGTTTCTTCTCTGTTTCCCTTTACATTTGCTATATCGTATTTAAGCTAGTGAATTTCTAATTGTATCAAACTCAGTGAAAATTTCATTATCACATTTATCAATACATTTTTTGCTTATACATATCTTAATAGATCTTCATAAACAGTCCATATCCTGTTATTAACTTTTACCTAATTTTTAATTACAGTATTCCAATTTGACCTTTAATATCCATAGTATTTGACTCTCGGGTAACCCAAATTTCTTTTGTCTCATTTCATAAAAAATATAATGTCTAAAATGCACATAATACTTATTTAAATATATTCTTATTCTATTTTGTAAATGTTTTCTATTTCTCACCCTAGTACATCACCACCTTAATAATAGAGTATCCTTTGTTAGCTCAAGTCCATGATCTATATTATCTGGGCTAATCAATAGTTCAAACCTATTTCCTAATAGTTAGTTTTCATTTCCCTTGTAAGTCTAAGTCCTCAGTATTAAACAGATTAATCCCTTATTTTTTTTACTATTTTCCAACTATTTTAAATCTAATAGTCAAATTTCCCCTTGTCTCAAAATCTCCCTTTAGCCCACTGATTGACAATTTAGGATCCTCTCTAATAAATCAACCAGGCTTCCATACCATTGCTTTTAAATCATCAAATAGATCTCCCTTCATTCTTGTGTATGTTACTTGAATTAAAGGAGACCATCTAGTTGCCAATTTTCTGGAAGAACTGGCCCATTTATAATCATTAAATTGTCGCCCTGATGGCCCAAATCCCCATATTTGCTCTGGTATAGTTGTCTTCAATTCGATTTGGTCTTCTTCTTTCTTGGATTTCTTCTGGTTTGTGTAGAAAGTCATTTCCATTTTTAAAGTTGTTGTTTCATTGTCTGGATTTTCGGTGAACTGTACTTGTTGATCTTTAAAGCCCTCTGCCTTGGTATTCACTTCTTCCACTTCTGTTGTTTTTTGGATTGTTGGTTCTTTAATTGCAATCAAGGTTTTGCTTTGTACATCTGGGCTGGCACCTTGGTCTTTCAGATTAGATGTCATTGTCTCGCTAACTGTAAGAATAGTTTCAAGTATAGATTTTAGCATAGCCAAGATTTTTTGCTGGCCCTCCTCCATTTCTGGCGTAATTGCAGATGGTCTTTCTAGTGAAGGCTGTTTCTTAAACAAGAGTCAGTAAGTGTTCACCTCCACAGTTCCTAGAGATCAATTTCACTGCCCAGCTGTTCTCTCAGCTTTAAATCTCTCATAGATAATACCAAGGTCAGGTCTGAGCTGTGAAAGTCTCTTTGTCAGAGATAATAAATTGCTGTACCAAGCTTTGCCACAAGATGTCCCCGATAGCATTTAAAGTCTTTTTCAGATCCCGGGCTAGGTTCTTATCCAATTTAAATTCTTTTTTGCAAATATAATAAAATAGCAGGTCCCAGTAAGAGTAGGAACTTTTGGGGTCCCTAAATTCCCAAAAAATATAAATCCAATTATATTAAGTTGTTCTTTTCAATGCTAAATTTCCCCTGGGTAGTCAGACACCGCTATTTTAGAGGGAGGAAAAAATTCCCTTCCCTCTCTCCTCGCAGGGGGAAGAAATTTCAAGAAGCTTTTTACAGGAAAATACTTGGGGTACAGAGAAGGTAAGATCTCACCCAATTCCTCTGCGTTGCTTTGAAAGTGCTTGTTGGTAAATTTGGCCTCGGCTGTCAGCAGCTTAGTGATGCGCCATGTTGATGGCCAATCTTTTCCCCATCAGTTTGAAGAGCTGCCCCGGATCAAACGGGAGGGCTGCTGCCCTTCCGCAATCACTCGGGAGTCCTCTTCTCGCTTGTCGCCCCTACAGGGTGACTTCCGACCCTCCTCGGGGTCCCCCGGCGGAAGAAAACCGAACGGTGGAGGGAGCGATCGCCCCAAACGTCCGCCAACGCCGCAATCGCAAACTGGAAGCTGTTTTTAGCACTCTTTCTGAGAGTCATTGAGACCACTTGGAGGTTTATCTGTGCCTTCAGAGTCACCTGAATAGTGCAAATAGGTATGGAATCTTCTTGGAACTGCTGAAAGGACTGTGTTGTAAACAGGAGATAGGTGGTGTCATATCCCTCCCCCTTTGTTGAGAGAGGGCTGTTCAATCTTAATGTAGATGGCCTCTTTGACTCCTCTTTCAAACCATACATGTCTGTCCAGAATGTGAACTTTACTGTCTTCAAAAGAGTGATCTTAGTCTTTCAAATGCAGATGAACTGCTGAATCTTTCCTGATGGGTTTGTTCTCCTATGTTGTGCCATGTGTTTGTGAAGTGGTTGTTTAGTTTCTCCAATGTACAGATCTGTACATGTCTCACTGTATTGTACTACATATATCACATTGCTCAGTTTGTGTCTGGGTGTTTTATCCTTGGGGTGGACAAGCTTCTGTGTTAGTGTATTTTTGGGTTTCAAGTGTGTATGTATATTGGGTTGGTTGAAAATCCTCCTGAGCTTTTCAGATATCCCTGCAATGTATTTTAAAAATGTTTTGTCTTTTTAAATGTTCAAAAGTTGAAAAGCAGATAAACAAACATATATACATGATTAAGGACTTTCATTTTAAAATTCATTTTTATATCAAATAGTACTCATTCAAAGTAAAATGAATGCAAGTAAAAGTAAGGCAAGTCTGCTCAATGGCCAAAATGTTCTTAAGGACATCCAGTCCAAGAGTTTATAATAATCTGGCATAGAATTTGCTGATAATGGGTAGAAGATTAATTGAGCAGTAATTTGCAGGATAACCTGTATTATCTTCTTTGTTTATTGGAAAAATGGTGGAATGAAGTCAATCACTAAGGATAGAAGAGTTATTTATAACTGTAAAAAGTGTGGCTAGCCCAACAAAATTTAGTTTTAAGAATTCTCTTAAAATTGGATATGTACGGCAGTTGGGTGCAGTGAAATACTGTAAATAAACTGAGATAATATTGAGTCCAAGATTTGAGAGTGATGAAATTATTATTATAGAAGATAATTTTGACAGGGACTCAACAAACACACTGCCAAAATAGACATTTTTTGTTGGTCAGAGTCTGTGGAATCCTTGTCCAGTTCTTTAAAGCAAAGTTTTGCTCTCTTCCCCCCGTCCCTTTAAATACTGGTCAGTCTTATTATGGATCAAAGTACTATATTATCACATCTCTCTGGTAAATACTGCAATTTGCTTAAAGGCACCCCATATGTTGATTTAATACATATAAGATAGAATTTTGATATAATACCTCATAAATGACTGGAAGAAATTAGCTCCTACTTCAACTAAGCATCCTTAAATTACCTACATTACTATAGCATGGTACTACCATCCAAGTCAAAGGATGGTAACCACCTAGGTAACCTAGTCAACAAGGCTATATTCTTCCCCCACTATTGCTTCATTTTTATTTTATAACATATTTGAGTTGTTGCCAGGTCAGAATTCCATCCTCCATTCAATTGTTCCTTTTCTATTCTTCTTTGTGCTGTCTCTTATCCAAATAGTCTTCCAAAGATTTCTTAAAGCTATATTGCTTTATTGTACTATAGAACATCTTGAAATTTACTATTCCAAAAGAAAGGTCTTGATGTTTTCTAGGAAGTATTGTAAGACTCCAGTTAGATGGATAACAGAGGGTAAGCAAATTGAACATGTTAATTCTTGGATGTTCAATTTCAAACTTTTACCAGCTGGTCAATTCAGGCAAGAGTGCTGCTTAAAAGCTCCTCTTTTATATTTTAAATTCATTGTTAAGTTCATAAATCAATTTAAAAATAACTATGGCCCATCCACGATTGAATTATTTGAATATGTTTTGGCTTCTATCAATTGTGCATCTTTAAGGAAATTCCTAGCTTAGACATAATTTAATCAAAACTCTTAAAAGTTATAATATGTTCCTCACTCAACTTCTAATGTTATTAAAATTAACCTGCATCTCCTTTTGGGGCTTGATGAAGCCTCTACCAACTCAATAGTTTAGCTATAGCAACAATTCCTGATCCATCTCACCTTGCTTAACAGGTTTGGCTCTACCCTAGAGAAAAATTAGCAATGACTTGGTATATTGTGGCCTTTCCTTGTTGGCAGTTTCTGCCCTTTGTCTGGATAAAATTGTGGCTGAATTACAGCAGAGGAATTGGGATTTACTGCATAATTGGCCTCCCCAAATCATATTAATAAAATTAATAGTTTTAATAATTTATATGTTCTCCACAGGAAACTTTATTCTGACATAAATGGTTTGTTACCATTAGGATGACATTTAGCAAATATATTAACCTTCTGAATGAAAGTCAAGCCTGCTTGAGCTATGCATCATATCATTAAAATGTCCACTATATATCCAAATGGCAATTGAAGCTCATAGCCCCAACTGCCAATAACTATAATTGCCCCTGTAATTATGAGATTATCAGTTCTTTTATTTTCAGATATCTCTAAGGTTGCAAAATTATCAATAATGTGGCTATTAGAAGTTTCCTGGTACCTTAGTCACTTTACTACCTGATTCAGGATTTTCTTTTATATAGTTTTATACTTCTATTTTATTTGTTGCATTTTGCCTTTATGATAGGACTTGGACTAAAACAGTGTTTTGAATTAGGTCAGCGGGTACCAAATGTTTTGAACTGTAGTAATAAACTGTTGTAAGGAATTTAAAGGACAGAATGCAGATAAACAATATTTCTTTATTAATCATACTTAGCAAACAGGCCTTTCCATATACTTCCCCCTCAATATATCGCAAATGACCAATGAAAAGGTTGTCAAATGAAGAAATGGTACTCATGGCTTCTAAAGTACCTCCAAACCTATTAAATCCAGAATGCAAAATTGCCTAGTGGCAATCGTAGATCAAACTGTTGTATTTTACTCCTTGAACTGCCATTTCACAACACCAGAAGCCTAAATGGAAAATAATCAACAACCAAAACAGCTTCTTGAAACCTAGACATTTATATAACCTGCAATAATGCAAAAGAAGGGCTTTTTCATACAATTTATTTCTCCTTTCAGAACAAAGTTAAAGAACAAAGATAATACTAGTAATGTTTGTAAAAAAAAAACCCTGAAAATCCTGATACCAATATTATCCTTTTATCCATAACATAGTATAAAATTGCCTGGAGTCTGAAAAAGCATAGGGAATGGTTCTGAAAGATGAGTTGTAGCAGAAGAAAACTGAACCATTAAGCTTATTAAAGGTAACTTTTTCAGTTCTTTTTTCTGTCTGTATGCAGCTGTTATTGATGGATATGAGGAATGCAGCTAAGACTCTAACTGTTGCTATGGTTTCTGGGAAACTATAGTTTCTACTTCACAAATAAGTGCATGAAATTCAGAGCATGAGTGAGTTAAAATTCAACACACATTTTAAGACATGATCAGCTAAGCTGACTGTATCTCTGAGGTTCTTATGAGATTTATTCTCCACATTTCTCCCCATAATTCAGAGACTTTTGTTGGCTTACATAGATATATATGATACATAATTTTTCTAGTGAAAAAATAGTGTGGGAAGAATCCAGAGAAAGAAATATTTTGGGGAATATTAAGGGCAGAATATTGTATTTCCCCAAAGGATCTTAAAGGCAGAAAAACAAGCCCAGTTTTTCTTAATAGCCCCAAGCAGAAACTCAGCAGAAACCAGCTTTTAGAAATGCAGATGTAATAATCCATTCAGGAAGGTTGGGGCCAGGAAGCTAGAACAGGGGTGTCAAACTGCTGGCCTGCGGGCTGGATGTGTCACGCCAAAACCGTGCCCACCACATTGCTGGCAATGGGGAAAAAGTCGCAATACTTCGCAACATGTGACATCGTGAATTTGATGCCCTTGAGCTAGAAGCTATGAGATTAGGAAGATAAAGACCTCTAAAATCTACATACCCCACCCAAACTCTAAAAGACATGACCTTTGGGGACATAATAGGATTAACCCAATACCAAAAGGGCACACTCAGACTCAGGTCAAAGTATATGACACAGGAAATACAAAGCCTCAAACAGGAACAGGAAACAACCTCAAGAGCCTCAGGGGGTATAAAAACCCACCACTCCCAGCAACATGTGGTCAGCTTTCCCAGAGCCATGCTTCTGTCTGGCTTTGCTCTTCAACAAACTCCAACCTAAAGCAGTCTCCATTTTGTTTATTCCCAGCTTGGACTGGACTCTGATGAAGACTTTTCATTCTACAATAGGATCCACGGGCAGATCCCCCCCCTTAATAGCAAACATGATTGAACGCTTATTGTACAGAATTCAACAAACTCCAACCTAAAGCAGTCTCCATTTTGTTTATTCCCAGCTTGGACTGGACTCTGATGAAGACTTTTCATTCTACAATAGGATCCACGGGCAGATCCCCCCCCTTAATAGCAAACATGATTGAACGCTTATTGTACAGAATTGCTGNTCACCTACATCGTCCATATAGGACGACTCGGGAACTCAACTCCTACCCCGGGCAGCTCACCTATCCCCTTATGCCCAGGGGAAAGGTATCAAGCCGTTTGACAGCTGATGCTAGCTGTCAAACCGGCTTTTACGCGAAACAGGCGGGAGGCAGCAAACAGCTGCGACCGACGAAGACGCCTGCCACCGGAAGTCCTCACCTGTTTTATCTTCTTTGTTTATTGGAAAAATGGTGGAATGAAGTCAAGGATAGAAGAGTTATTTATAACTGTAAAAAGTGTGGCTAGCCCAAAAAATTTAGTTTTAAGAATTCTCTTAAAATTGGATATGTACTTCAGTTGGGT
Source organism: Protobothrops mucrosquamatus (assembly GCF_001527695.2). NCBI lineage: Eukaryota > Metazoa > Chordata > Lepidosauria > Squamata > Viperidae > Protobothrops > Protobothrops mucrosquamatus. Next base: position 545,232 of record NW_015386638.1, on the reverse strand, counting down.
GCAGTGAAATATTGTAAATAAACTGAGATAATATTGAGTCCAAGATGTGAGAGTGATGAAATTATCATTATAGAAGATAATTTTGACAGGGACTCAACAAACACACTGCCAAAATAGACATTTTTTGTTGGTCAGAGTCTGTGGAATCCTTGTCCAGTTCTTTAAAGCAAAGTTTTGCTCTCTTCCCCGCGTCCCTTTAAATACTGGTCAGTCTTATTATGGATCAAAGTACTATATTATCACATCTCTCTGGTAAATACTGCAATTTGCTTAAAGGCACCCCATATGTTGATTTAATACATATAAGATAGAACTTTGATATAATACCTCATAAATGACTGGAAGAAATTAGCTCCTACTTCAACTAAGCATCCTTAAATTACCTACATTACTATAGCATGGTACTACCATCCAAGTCAAAGGATGGTAACCACCTAGGTAACCTAGTCAACAAGGCTATATTCTTCCCCCACTATTGCTTCATTTTTATTTTATAACATATTTGAGTTATTGCCAAGTCAGAATTCCATCCTCCATTCAATTGTTCCTTTTCTATTCTTCTTTGTGCTGTCTCTTATCCAAATAGTCTTGCAAAGATTTCTTAAAGCTATATTGCTTTATTGTACTATAGAACATCTTGAAATTTACTATTCCAAAAGAAAGGTCTTGATGTTTTCTAGGAAGTATTGTAAGACTCCAGTTAGATGGATAACAGAGGGTAAGCAAATTGAACATGTTAATTCTTGGATGTTCAATTTCAAACTTTTACCAGCTGGTCAATTCAGGCAAGAGTGCTGCTTAAAAAGCTCCTCTTTTATATTTTAAATTCATTGTTAAGTTCATAAATCAATTTGAAAATAACTATGGCCCATCCACGATTGAATTATTTGAATATGTTTTGGCTAACACAGTGATGGTGAACCTTTTAGAGACCGAGTGCCCAAACTGCAACCCAAAACCCACTTATGCATCGTCGGGTGCTGGGTGGGTGTGGCCCATTGGGTGGGCGTGGCCCGTTGGATGGGCGTGGCCCATTGGATGGGCGTGGCTGTGGTGGTAACAGCAGACTGGATGGGACTAAAAAGTTAAATCAATCAATTCCAACTTTGCAAGATCTTTTTTTTTCCCACGAGAAGTTGAAATTGACTGATTGAACCTTTTTTTTTTGTACACGGTGGCGGAGGCCTAAAGCAAAAAGGTTTTATAAAACCCAGCTGAAGGCCTAGGACTGGGGCAACGGCGCGCATGCCCACAGAGAGGGCTCTGAGTGCCACCTCTGGCACCCGTGCCATAGGTTCGCCACCACTGGGCTATCAATTGTGCATCTGTAAGGAAATTCCTAGCTTAGACATAATTTAATCAAAACTCTTAAAAGTTATAATATGTTCCTCACTCAACTTCTAATGTTATTAAAATTAACCTGGATCTCCTTTTGGGGCTTGATGAAGCCTCTACCAACTCAATAGTTTAGCTATAGCAACAATTCCTGATCCATCTCACCTTGCTTAACAGGTTTGGCTCTACCCTAGAGAAAAATTAGCAATGACTTGGTATATTGTGGCCTTTCCTTGTTGGCAGTTTCTGCCCTTTGTCTGGATAAAATTGTGGCTGAATTACAGCAGAGGAATTGGGATTTACTGCATAATTGGCCTCCCCAAATCATATTAATAAAATTAATAGTTTTAATAATTTATGTGTTCTCCACAGGAAACTTTATTCTGACATAAATGGTTTGTTACCATTAGGATGACAGTTAGCAAATATATTAACCTTCTGAATGAAAGTCAAGCCTGCTTGAGCTATGCATCATATCATTAAAATGTCCACTATATATCCAAATGGCAATTGAAGCTCATAGCCCCAACTGCCAATAACTATAATTGCCCCTGTAATTATGAGATTATCAGTTCTTTTATTTTCAGATATCTCTAAGGTTGCAAAATTATCAATAATGTGGCTTTTAGAAGTTTCCTGGTACCTTAGTCACATTACTACCTGATTCAGGATTTTCTTTTATATAGTTTTATACTTCTATTTTATTTGTTGCATTTTGCCTTTATGATAGGACTTGGACTAAAACAGTGTTTTGAATTAGGTCAGCGGGTACCAAATGTTTTGAACTGTAGTAATAAACTGTTGTAAGGAATTTAAAGGACAGAATGCAGATAAACAATATTTCTTTATTAATCATACTTAGCAAACAGGCCTTTCCATATACTTCCCCCTCAATATATCGCAAATGACCAATGAAAAGGTTGTCAAATGAAGAAATGGTACTCATGGCTTCTAAAGTACCTCCAAACCTATTAAATCCAGAATGCAAAATTGCCTAGTGGCAATCATAGATCAAACTGTTGTATTTTACTCCTTGAACTGCCATTTCACAACACCAGAAGCCTAAATGGAAAATAATCAACAACCAAAACAGCTTCTTGAAACCTAGACATTTATATAACCTGCAATAATGCAAAAGAAGGGCTTTTTCATACAATTTATTTCTCCTTTCAGAACAAAGTTAAAGAACAAAGATAATACTAGTAATGTTTGTAAAAAAAAAAAAACTGAAAATCCTGATACCAATATTATCCTTTTATCCATAACATAGTATAAAATTGCCTGGAGTCTGAAAAAGCATAGGGAATGGTTCTGAAAGATGAGTTGTAGCAGAAGAAAACTGAACCATTAAGCTTATTAAAGGTAACTTTTTCAGTTCTTTTTTCTGTCTGTATGCAGCTGTTATTGATGGATATGAGGAATGCAGCTAAGACTCTAACTGTTGCTATGGTTTCTGGGAAACTATAGTTTCTACTTCACAAATAAGTGCATGAAATTCAGAGCATGAGTGAGTTAAAATTCAACACACATTTTAAGACATGATCAGCTAAGCTGACTGTACCTCTGAGGTTCTTATGAGATTTATTCTCCACATTTCTCCCCATAATTCAGAGACTTTTGTTGGCTTACATAGATATATATGATACATAGGTTTTCTAGTGAAAAAATAGTGTGGGAAGAATCCAGAGAAAGAAATATTTTGGGGAATATTAAGGGCAGAATATTGTATTTCCCCAAAGGATCTTAAAGGCAGAAAAACAAGCCCAGTTTTTCTTAATAGCCCCAAGCAGAAACTCAGCAGAAACCAGCTTTTAGAAATGCAGATGTAATAATCCATTCAGGAAGGTTGGGGCCAGGAAACTAGAACAGGGGTGTCAAACTGCTGGCCCGCGGGCTGGATGTGTCACGCCAAAACTGTGCCCACCACATTGCTGGCAATGGGAAAAAAGTCGCAATACGTCGCAAGATATCATGTGACGTCGTGAATTTGATGCCCGTGAGCTAGAAGCTATGAGATTAGGAAGATAAAGACCTCTAAAATCTACATACCCCACCCAAACTCTAAAAGACATGACCTTTGGGGACATAATAGGATTAACCCAATACCAAAAGGACACACTCAGACTCAGGTCAAAGTATATGACACAGGAAATACAAAGCCTCAAACAGGAACAGGAAACAACCTCAAGAGCCTCAGGGGGTATAAAAACCCACCACTCCCAGCAACATGTGGTCAGCTTTCCCAGAGCCATGCTTCTGTCTGGCTTTGCTCTTCAAGAAACTCCAACCTAAAGCAGTCTCCATTTTGTTTATTCCCAGCTTGGACTGGACTCTGATGAAGACTTTTCATTCTACAATAGGATCCACGGGCAGATCCCCCCCCCTTAATAGCAAACATGATTGAACGCTTATTGTACAGAATTCAACAAACTCCAACCTAAAGCAGTCTCCATTTTGTTTATTCCCAGCTTGGACTGGACTCTGATGAAGACTTTTCATTCTACAATAGGATCCACGGGCAGATCCCCCCCCTTAATAGCAAACATGATTGAACGCTTATTGTACAGAATTGCTGTTGATTCTTACTGGATTTATAGAAATGGTTATTTTCCAACTTGCCCCATTGGTCTCAACTAGACTGAGATAACTACTTTTTATTGTGATTGTCAGTTTGTTGCATTTTATGTCTTTTTTTAGTGACATCTTCTAATTACTTTTTATCAAGTGGAATCTCATTTTACAAATATTTATTTATTATCATATTAAGGAATCGCCCATCTCCCTCACAGAGGGACTTGGTGGTGTACAAATAAAATATTAAAAGCATAAAAACAGTATATAAAATTTAAAAGAGGCAAGCAATGTTACAAATACAATCATCTACCAGTGTTTCTCAACCTTGACAATTTTAAGGCATGTGGACTTCAACTCCCAGAATTCCACAGCCAGCATCGCTGGCTGTGGAATTCTGGGAGTTGAAGTCCACATGCCTTAAAATTGTCAAGGTTGAGAAACACTGATAGTTGGATGACTGGCTAGATTCTGAAGCAAACAGACTCAAGGTCAAATCAGAAAACAGACTCAAGGTCAAATCAGATGGGAAAATACTAATCAGCACAGAACCAACCTCTTGATAATAAAGACAACTGTAGCTTAGAATAAAAACAACCTCCTTTATGTATGATTTGTGATGACCAGGAATTAACTTCTTCATAGATTAATCTCAATTCTCATCAGCAATCCTAGTTATTTCAATGATAGTGACTAAAAGTCTCCCTGGAGACTTGATGAGCACAGCCTTAGCAATAATATTGAAGTTGTCTATCACTGCTGGGATTTGATTTTTGTCTTAGATTAGCAACTGCCCTTGTACTGCTTGATGGTCTTCTACCCAAATACTAATCTGGTTCAACCCTGCTTAACTAGCTGTTCAAGTCCTGTGACATAATGTAACCATGGCAGTACACAAATCCTGAAGTTTTATCGTGAATGAAGGCAAATATACGTGTCCCAGGATAATGTTGCAGGAGTCAATCTGGATGTCACCGGCACCAGAGGTTTAGTCCTCTGAGTTTTCGACTTGTGCTGGAGTCCATCTTCAGGGAACTTCTCTCTAGCAGTGTGTAACTAAACCTCTGGTCCTGGCGACCGACCCAGATTGGATTCTGAATTTTTATCTTGAGTGGATTTTTTGCACATTACTGTAAAACTGGTAATATACATGTGGGCCTAGTTTAGGAGAAATAGTAGTCTTCGGTTGTCCTCTTTGACTATCCCATATTTACTAGATATGCCAAACAGTGCTGATACAGCAGTGCATCTAAAAGTGAACTATTGTGCTTCTGCAGCCAATGTTGTCTGCTGTTCCGAGATTCAACTTTGCTCCAGAAAGCAAATTCTTGAACTTGAGGAAAAAAAAATCAGATGCCATACATTATCGGGGTGACAGAAAAATGCCTCTTTGCTGCTATGTAACGGTTATCAGCATTTTTGCAGCCTAGATGAGAGACCTGGCAAAAATAGTAGTTGAAAAACGGCGTAGAAGAGGATGGCTTTAAAATATCTGTGTGGGCAACGGTGACGTGTTATCAAATCGGATTTACCCCTTGATGAGAAACGCGGGAGCAGGCACAAAGCTCATTATCCCTTTATTGTTCGGCGATTCTGCGGGTCTGTGAGAAGGAGGCGGGAGCCGTTATTACCCATCCTCGTTGTTGCCAGGGTACCGCTATTTAGGTCACACACAAGACAGAAACGAGTCACATCATGCCTCCATGACATACTCATATACTCTCCTGCTGCTTTTTGCAATCCTCCAGACGTAAACCTCAGGCCCCTCACAGAATCCCTCCCATCTCCCTTTCGGCGACCCAGAGCTGCGCCACTGCAGCAGCAAAAGCCGCTCATATTCTAAGATGGCGGCTAGACTAAGCAGGGCTGTTCACGTGACCTAGGGAGACTGTTGCCAAGAGCAGACTTCTTTTGACAGACATCTCGCGAGATCTTACAGGAACCGGTTGAACCACTAGAGTTTTTATGAAACGAAAACAGAAGGGAGGGGGTGGCTAGAGGAGGGGGAATCTCGCGTGAATAGCGCCATAAACTTTGTGTAGGGAAGCCTCGCGGTACCATCTAACGCCTCCCGAATCGGAAGGAGTCCAGAACTTACTTTAGTTCTCGCGGTAGCCTTGGGATTTCTTCACCCTCCCCCCACCTCTTAATGCGGAGCGGAGAGTTCTCCCCGCGATACCTTTTGCAGCAAGCAGAGGTGGGGGGAGGGGATCGAAAGGAGGAAGAAGGGGCGTGGCTTGCGCGCTGAAGTCAGCACGGCGGCTGCGAGGGGGCGGAGGAATATATAAAGGCCCGGGTCGAACGGGGGGTGTTTCAGTTAGAGAAGCGATTCTAAGACGGAGGTGGGAGAACTGCTGTAGGCGAGGCGTGTATTACTTCTCTGTGAATCCGAGTTTCTCTACGCGGAGCGGGACCTCCCGGAACGATCTCTCGTTATGAGTCATGTGGCAGTGGAAAATGCCCTCGGTCTAGATCAGCAGGTGAGGGAACTCAAAGGAAAAACAGACGGGTGGGCCCGGAGTAGCGAGGGCTTTTCGCCCCTCCCCCATTGGGGGCCGATCTGGCTTCGGGGCTCTCTCGTAGTCTTCAGCGCGTTCCTTTGCCCTTGTGATAACCCTACCATCTTCCCGCGCTCCACCAGCCCGGCACGGTTTCTGTGCCGGCCTTCTGGTGGCGTATTTGACTGTGACGCAGTTCCTTTTTCGGAGGCCGCGATTTTGGCGGCTTGGGCTCGAGTCGTTGTAGGCCGAAAAAAGGAGCCGGAGGGGGAGTTGAAGGGCAAGGGAGAACCGCGCCGATGCGTGAAGGGGATAGGGTGAAGCGCCCCTGGGCCGTGTGAGACAGGCCGGGCCTGTTCCGGGGCTTTGTGCGGCTCTGGCGAGGGGTTACATCTGCCGGGCCCCCTGGTGGCGCTGGCTTCGAACTGCAGCGGGCGGGGGACCACGGCGGCCATCGAGCGATGACGAAATGGGAGGACGGGGGCAGCGCGTGCGCGGTTCCCCAGCCGCGGGGAGCGGGAGCCACAGAACTACGGCTGCCGCTCTTGCTTGCCCGTGTTTAGGTGCGCGCGCACCCACAGACACGCGCGCCCCCATCTCCTTTGTCCTCGAGGCCCCTGTCGGAAAAAAAAAGGGGGGGGGAGAGAAAAGGGTGGTACCGCGCCTCGAAAGGCGGGTTCTCTCCCTCTTCTCCTTTACGTTGACGACGGCCGCTCCGCTCCTCGCCTCCATTCTTGCCCGTCGTCGAACTGTTAAAAGAGAGCGGCGGGCAGAGTAAAGGACCTTGCGGGCGGTGTGGGCTAGAACCAGCTCCCGAAATGGACCAAGGAGAGAGCCGGTCAGGGAAATCGGAGCAGGCGTGTGACGCTGCCGCCGGATTAGCGGCAGGCTAGGAAAGCGCAGTCGCCGTTCGCTGCGGCAGAGCTGGAATGCCGCGGCTGCGGCCTGAAAAACGCAGAGAGCAGGCAGGAAACGACTCTCCCAAGGCTAGAGCCGTCTGGGTCCGGTCAGGCGGCCGCATAGTTTTGCGATTTTGAAGGAAGGATGTATTTAGACCAGTGTTTCTCAACCTTTGTCAATTTTAAGGCATGTGGACTTCAACTCCCAGAATTCCACAGCCAGCATTGCTGGCTGTGGAATTCTGGGAGTTGAAGTCCACATGCCTTAAAATTGACAAAGGTTGAGAAAACACTGATTTAGACCAAGTTCAAAACAAACGTTTATACTTGGGCAGGGTTTATTTGACAAATAAAGAATTGATATCTCTAATGCAATGTATAAAGCTGCGAATTTACTACAGAGGGCTCCCTATAAGCATATCACTATTTAGAGTAATGTGATTTTGCTCCAAGAAATCAAAACTGCTGTAACCGCATTTGAAGTGTGGAGAGGATTTGCTTCTAGGTGCATCGAAGAGTTTTAAATCGGGAGGGTAGTTGTTGGGAAACAATCGAAATGTTTAAGTTCAATGTAAAATACTCTGATGGTACACCACTTTAAGTGCCTACTCTATAAATAAAGTACTGATAAAGCAAGTGAATAAGTTTTAGTTAAGTTTTTCTCTTGCTTTGATGTTGCTAGGGAAATTGCTTGATTTTTTTTTTTTGTGTGTGTGTGTGTGGAAGCTAAAACTTGGCAGGTTTTCATTTGAAAATGTAACTAATGATAACTTTTGTGTATTTTTAAGTTTGCTGGTCTAGACTTGAATTCCTCAGACTCTCAGAGTGGAGGAGGAACAGCAAGTAAGTACATAATTCAAGAATATGTTGCTAGAATTAATAGATCTTATGGGTGGCCTATCATTTCAGTAAAAATTAAGCTACTATTCTGATCCCACATCAGTATTTATATTTGTTATGCATCTTTAATGTTAAGTAATGGTTTTTTTAATCTTGCTGGACAGTTGAGGTTCAAAAGAAACATTAAGGACTGCATGCTTCCTAAATCCAGTGTTTGATCAACCTTCATTCAATTTCTGAATCCTATAACTTGTTGGAGCTTGTTGGAATGGAATATCACCTAACTGTGCTATCATTATTCCTTCAATACTGCCAAAGAACCACTATTGATTGAATTCAAGTACTGTACTTTTTAAGTTCTGGCAATATTGGGATAAATAGGTTTCAAAGGAAATGATACAATATAAGCATTAGTGGGGTTACTGTTTTTACTTTATGATTCTGAGGTAATCTGTTAATGGCAAAGTAGGTTATTACATAACTACACTTTATAAATTATGCTACTGGTTAGAACAGGGGTTGGCAACCTTGGCTCTTTTATGACTCGCGGACTTCAACTCCCAGAATTCCTGAGCCAGCATGGCTGGCTCAGGAATTCTGGGAGGTGAAGTCCACGAGTCATAAAAGAGCCAAGGTTGCCTACCCCTGGGTTAGAAGATTGTTCTATATCTTAATAGCCAAGTAAAAGTTATAAACTAACAGCTTCCAATCATGAAAAGTATAAGAACAATACTGTAATGGATTGTTCTAGAAAGTAGAGGTTTTTAAACTAACAAGTATTTTTTTTTCCCCAGAAGGCCGGTACATTCCTCCTCATTTGCGGAATAGAGAAGCTTCAAAGCAGGGTATGTTTGTTGGTATAGATTTCAATTGTGAAGTAATATTGCTTTATTTAAACTTGATTCATAGGTGGATATGCATTAGAACACCCTAAAACATTAAATATTAGTCAGAATCCTATACTACAGCTTGGAAGTGATATCTGTGGTTATAAGTAGCAAGGAAGCACATAAAAAAGTTAATTCACACACTAACTGTGATATTTTTACAGTATGACGGTTGCAAGAGAAAATTCAGCTTGAGTGTAATACTGTTTAGTAGGACAGTGATTTGAGAGTTGCATTTTCACTTCATCAGTAAAGCTATTTAAGTAATAATGCAATTTACTACAACCTGAACAATGATGATACTGGGCCAGCAGAAAATATTGTTTCTTCTGAAAGTTATGATCAAATTCATTGTCAAGTACTGATTCTAATATGGAATGACATAATTGATAATTATGATAGTTCAGATTGCAATTATGAAAGGATCCATTATGAAATGAAATATTTTGAAAACACTAGTAATAAAGAAATGGAAGTAAGCAGAGACCCAGGCCTTTTCCAGTTTAGCGTGGGTGCTGTTCTTTCAAAAAGCCTGTTCACTCCTATAGGATTAGAAATTTAAAACTTCATAGAAGGAAGTTTCTAAAGCTGTTAATTAGTTATTAAAAATATTCTGAGACAAAATTATAATGATCAAAAAGGTTGTAGAAATGATAATCAAATTTCTGAGTTTTCTCAAGAGGACCCATATTTCCGGAATTAAATCTTGTTAGATACTAAACAAATAAAAAGTAACATTTAATGCAAGCTTTGTTAGGTTTAGATACTTCCCTTTTTATCCTTTTTTGTGATTTGCAGGAAAGTTGCTTACACCCAATTTTTGGGAGAGAGGATTATTTTAAGCTGACAATAGTGGGCAAAATATATCAAGTTTGTTTCTGTGTTAGTTGTAGTCTTGTGGCAGTTACATTTAACAGTTTCTGGTTAAACGCCAAAGTGTCATTTTTTATTGATTCTTAACAGTTGATTTAGACCTATCTTCCATTTTTAAATTTAAAATTATAGGGATATGGTCATGTGGTCCAATGAGCTGTAGACCCTTAGGTCATTCACCTTTTTTTGAAAATTTTAGAAGACTTGAATGTACAGCTTTCTTTAATATGTTTCTCCCATTGTTGAAACTAGAGCATTTTGGCTGTTTCTTGTCTTACTGTAAGCTAAAACTTGATAGAATTTGAAAAATTGTTTTGACTTCCAGGATTTCTATAACCATAAATAGCTAATCTTAGTCTATGGGTACACATGTGTTAAAAAGTTAATAGACTTGAGAAACTTTTAAAATTGTGTGTTATGAACACATAACAAAGATTAACAAATTAGTGCATCTCCCACCTATTCTAGTACACAAGGAAAAAGTCATCTCATTAGAATGATTTTTAGTAATTTTCTAGAAGTTGTGTTCTTCATACATTTTGGCTTATACTGTAAATGTTGACTATGCTGATTGGGAGTGATGTTGGTCTACTCTAAAACATCTTGGGCCTTGTGGGAAGGTTCATGAAAGACTTGAAATGGGCAGCAATTCTTGTTGCTTCAGAGTGACATTCAAATTCATAAGGTAATTTTTGGGCCTTTTACTAATTAGGGAGAAGAATTAAAAGTTTTTCTTGTTAAAAGCAGAAAGTCAAACTGATCTCTTAGATGAAGGTGGGTAGCTGCTTGGGTTAATCTTCCCCAAAGAGATATTAACATGGTAAGGGTACTTGAAAGCAATTAAAGAGAAGATTCGTAATACTATTTTGAACGAGTGAATAAAAATCAGTTTTTTACTGGACTGAAACATGCTTGGAAGTAGTGAGAAATGTTTATTTCTGACTGTCCTAAGCTGTTGATTGGCCAGCTCTTCGTTTTTTTTAAGCACTCTATGTTAGATGATGGGGGGGGGGTGTCCGTATTGGTCACAAAAATTCAGAGACTTGCTTGTTCTTCTGCTTGTCCAAATGCGAGCTCTACTGTCACCAAAGGTAAGCTGATATATTTGCAGAAATTTTACATTTCAGAATGATAAGATTGCCAAAAAGTTGTTGGGGACATTCCATAACAATGTTTTAATATGCTTTCGAACTGAACCATGGGAGTTTTCATGGCTCTTTTGCAGCATACAATATCCATAACTATGCAGCAAACTACTATTCCAATTCGATGCCACCACCAAGAAGCTGTAAGTTGGTGTCAGGCTGGGGTGATTTTAAAGTTTGCCGTTTGGGAGCATGCCTCTAAGCAGTAACTTGCAGTTAACTAACAGTTTGAGCTTTTTCTTCAAGCACATTCTCAGGCATGCCTTCCTTGCCTCAATTTAATACTTTCCTCTATTGGTGTAATGATTAAGGAAACATGATTAAGACACAGGCAGCGAAGAAATGTTAAAATTTTTTGCTCCTTTCCAAGTTTAGTACTTTTTAGTAACACTGGTTTTTATTAAAAGCCTATAATTTAGCAAGTACTAGGATCCACTTTTGTAGACTTAGGGTTACAAGGTGAGAAAGTTATTTGTTCTTAAACAGGACACCAGCATAGTAACAAAAAGCTTGACATTCACTTTTATTAATTTTAAATCCAAGGTTATTAATGGCTATAGTTCTTTTTATGGCTACATGTACTAAAACTATTTAACATTTTCTTCACCAGCAATGCAGTTAAACTGTTTGTCAGTAGTGTAAATCTATTCCAAGTTTTAAAATAAAACACAGGTTTTCTGTTTAGTGGGCACGTTCATATAATGTTATACACTAACATAATGTGCTGAATCTTTCAAGGTAATTCAGCAGGTGGCTTAGTACTTTTCCCACTGTTAACTGTAAGTATTTTATCTGCGAACTGGATAAGTTTCTGAAAGATTTAGAAAGATCATAATAAATATTTGAATAGCTTATTCAAAATACTATAATAAAATCAATGGCAGATTTTAAAAGTAGAATTTGTTGGCATATTAAATACTGTCAGATATAATAGGACAAGGTTTGGGGAGCCCTGGACTAATGTGATCTTTTGAAGAGGAGAATAGTTCATAATGTCCAGTTTTCCTTAAACTTCCCTTTCTTAAAGAATTGGATTTGAGACTGGAGGCGTGTGGAGAAACGGGGGAGGCGCATCGCCTGTTCTGGTGTTTCCTGGCTTGTGAGGAAAAAATCCTTCAGCTCTAGTTGTAGCAAATACTTTACACACACACCCTGGGAGCTCTTCACATTTTCTATAGGAGATTAACCTGAGCGCGATTCTGAAACTTCAGAATGTTTGTAAAGATAAACCAGATAACTAAATGAAGGCAAATATATGCGTCCCAGGATAATGTTGCAGGATCCAATCTGTGTCTGTCACCGGGACCAGAGGGTTTAGTCTTCCGAGCTTTTGGACTCGTGCTCTGAGTCCGAAAGCTCAGAAGATTAAACCTTTGGTCCTGGTGACCGACCCAGATTGGGCTCTTTCATGAACTTTCTAATGATAGTTGCAGACTTCTAATGTACTGTACAAGCAGCTTTTTCTTTTTTAAAAAAACTGATCTGAAAAAATGTACATATTAGCAATGGCTAGTCAGAGTGGTGCTTTTTAATTGCTGTGTGCTTAATAAATTGTATCTTTGAGCTTAGCATTGGACATTGAGCTTAGTGCTGGACTTGCTTCAAATTGACCAGTTTTTATTTAGGATGTGCTTCAACTTACTGCATGGCAGCAATATTGGTGTACAAGGTACATAGCTATAGTACAGTTATAGTTATGTTTTTAATATTCTTAAGAATGTTCAGCTACATAATTAAGTATCCATAAACTTTGCAGGTTTTGTGAACATAGATGCAGAGAAACCTGCAATTTTAATTATTTGAGGGCAAGTTGCCCTTTTTTAAAAGAAAATTGCCCTTAAATGTAAATTTCTGGCAGCAGAAGTCACACAGTTACAGCGGAGCTTGCAAAAACTATTTGCTGGCACAAGTGACATTTAACACTTTAATTGTTTAACTTTTTATTCTCTGCTAAAGATTCCCCCAGCTGGGACTCTCGTGGAGGTAATGGCTATATGAATGGATATGATCGTGACAGCCGGATGAATGGCTACGATCGTGATCGCGATGTGTTTGGATCCAGAGGAGGATCTGGACGTGATGACAGAGGTGGGCGTGGGGACCTGTCGCTTCTCTCCAACTTAGTGCTTAAATAGTGATTAAAAAATAGAGAGCTTAAGATAGGGCAAAGTATGAAGCTCGTGAAACTTCTTACGGAAAATTCTTTGAATTTTCTTACCAAGCAGCTTTAATGGAGCTGCCCTCCTGAACAGAAATGCAGCAGATATCATAGTTCTGAAATTTTAATGGTTCTTTAGAATCCTTGCCACAAAAAGTTGAAGATCAATTTGAATCCTGGAGTCAAAACATTTCACATCAGAGGTTTCTATTAATGACTTAGCAATATTAAAGCTACTGCCCAATAGTTGTTCCAATTACTGTCTTCTCCAGGTTTTACATGTCAAGGATGGTATACATTCTCAAAATCTTTCATTTGATTGTTTCTTCTTAACTGGTGTCAGTATGTGGGCAAATTCATGAAACTTGAAATTTCCAGTTTTCAAACTGTTGTGAAATTGTGAAGTTTTAAATGACCATATGTTTAGTATGGGTTGCCTAATGGTTGTACTCTAGAGATATGCCATAGGCTCATTCCTCATTGAACAGAAGTAAAAGTATTCAGGGTAGGTGGGGTTTATTCAGCTTGAAAGGATCAACAGCTGCTGGATATTGAATACCATTGCCTACAAAATTAACTATCTCTCTCTCTCTCTCTCTTTTTTTTTTTTTTTTTGCTGTCAGTGCTATCTTAACTTGATGGCAGTATGACTTTGAACAAATACAGATGTTATCTTTGGAAGAGTGGTGGCTACTTGTTGATATTAATGGCTCTTTTCAATATATTTCTTTTCTCTTACCTGTAAATATCTTTGGAAATATTTCATAATGAATTGTATTTGTAGGATTTGATGGTGGATGGAATGCTACCAGAGACAGGGATGCATATAGTAGCTTTGGTGCAAGAAGTGAACGTGGATCAGGAAAATCAAGTTTCTTTACTGACCGTGGCAATGGCTCAAGAGGAAGGTAACCACTTTGTTTAATCTTTGAAAAAAAAAAAGCTGCAAATCTTTACTATTGTCTGCAGAAATTTAGTTGTATCATAAGTTAGTTTTAATAAAATCATTTCACTAATCCTAATATGTTACTGGTCTGAATTGTTTGGTGCCAATAGCTAGGTGTCTCTCTCTGTGTGTGTTCATTTTAATTAGAAAAAAAATACTCAGCATTTCCTATAAAATTGCTTTTGGCTAATAGATTAGTTCAGAATTTATGAAAAATTATTTTTGGTTTGCCATATCTAAAATCTTGCATAGGTACTTTTGTCCTTCTATCCAAAGCCTATTCTGTAACTATTTGGTTTGGTTTGATTGCAGAGTATCTTGATTTTTTTTTTTAAATTACTCTTGCATCCCCACTTTCCATCAGAGTGTTCAAGGCAGCATGGATGTTTCCTCCCTTTTTATCCTCCTAAGAATCCTATGAAGTACCGGTAGATTGTACTGAGTGAAGGAATGGCTTTAAGGTCATGAATGTCATGACTGAAAAGGGAGCTGAACCCAGAGTTTGGTATACAAGAGTTCCTAATTAATCACTAAGAATTGAGATGGAATAAATGCAGTCTGAATCGTTAAAATCCTTCTACTTAGTTGAATCTCCACAACTGATAGCGAGGGCAAAGAAACAATAGAGAGCCTTTGATAGCCGAAAGGCAAAAGCTGCAGCCCTCAAATCAGCATGATTCCCAAAACTTTCACATGTTGGTTTCTTAACATGACAGAAAACTGAAATTATTAATTTCTATAGTGGTGTTAATTAATTAAACCTAATCTTTTTTGGATTATATCATTAGTATGTTTCTGAAAAGCAAAATGGGCTTAAGCCTCAAATAATGCAATCTGCTTTAAACCAAATGTGAATATTTTAAAGCTGCCAACTTGTTAGGCTGCTTTAAAGGAGCACGTACATGTGGATTTAATGCAATATTGTATGATGTTTAGATTTGAGGATCGTGGTGGAAGATGCAGTGATTTTGATGGCATTGGGAGTCGTGGTGATAAGAGTTCCTTTGGTGGTCGATTTGATCGTGGTGGAAACAGTCGTTGGTCTGATAAAAGTGATGACGATGACTGGTCAACACCACTTGCCCCAAGTGACCGTATGCAACAGTGAGTATTAAAGGTTTACCTGGCAACTTTCAGTGAAATATTCAATGCTATATGATACAAATAGACTTATTTTCATTCTAGGGAGCTGTTCGGTGGGGGGAATACAGGCATTAACTTTGAAAAATATGATGACATTCCAGTTGAGGCAACAGGCAACAACTGTCCTCCACACATTGAAAGTGTAAGTACTACCAATTTCATAATGCATTTATTTGGCAACGTGCTAAAATTGTTAAATTTTCATATAGTAATAAATTAGTACTTTTTAATTGATTAATCCTTCAGAAAGGACATTGGTTCCATTTTTATGCTAGTAATTTTGTTTGGAAAGAGATTATGCCTTATAATTCGATGTCTGATTCTTTTTAAACTTGGTCATCTTATTATGCCTTATTAACTGTTAATGAAGTGTAGGTGTGGGTCTTTATACTCAGATTATATTTGTAAATAGTACAGTATATATCTAGATTGTGTTAACACAGAAGTAATATTAATGCCTAGGACTTACAGGCACTAAGGAAATTAGAAATTAGCATATGCCTCGTGTTGGGCTTGGTTATATAGAGTTAAACAGTTAGCTATATTGAGGTTTTTGCTGAATGAATTGAGAATTAAATACATTTTAAATATGCAGACAACTGGAGAAAGAAACAGGGAACTCCTACAAAGCTAATAATTGAAAAAAATTAATTGATAGGTTAATGCACTATTAAAATACCAGTGCAGGTGGATTATTTTCAAAAGAATACTATAGAACTTAGGCTGTTGTAGATTTGCTGATGTTGCTTGGATAGAATAGAGAAGTCCTCAATGAACAACCACAATTGAGAACAATTTTTTTTTTTGCTAATCCAGACAATTGTTAAGCAAGTTCTGCCTCACTTTATGACCAATGGCCGTAAGTGTGAAAAATGAATCTTTAACAAAGAGACTATTGTGTGGCATAGTCCAATTATTTTTTAAAAAATAAATCCTGTTTTTCATACATTTTCTTCAATGGAAAGCAGATAACCAAAAAAAAATTGCATCCAGGAATTATAATTAGCTGCTTTTGATTATCTGCTGTACGTAGAAAAAAGCTGTTTGCTTCAATGCCAAGCTTAGAACTGATTTTCTGTGAGTACATTTGAATTGGTTCTTAGAAGTCAAGCACTCGGCCACCTCAGAGTCAAATTCCTACCAAGGCTTTAAATCAAACAAGCGTCTATAATCCATAAGCAAGGGCAGTGGGTAGGGTGGAGTGCTCCATCCATTCAGGATCAGGCCTCCGTATGAGTGCAACGCTGGCTATTAAGGTAGTTGGACTGATGTAGAATACTGCTTAATAACTGAAATACTTTTGCAGTTTAGCGATATTGACATGGGGGAAATTATCATGGGGAACATAGAACTCACCAGCTACACTCGACCTACTCCTGTTCAGAAATATGCTATTCCTATCATCAAAGACAAAAGAGATCTTATGGCTTGTGCTCAGACAGGTAAGTCTGTCTATGTTATAGTTGCATGTTCTAAATGAAGTAAAAGTAAAATTTACGAACTATGAAAGCCATGCTGTGCAGATTTTGAAAATTTTCCTTTAGAAGCCTGGTTGATTATTGTATTTTGAAGTAAGGTTGTGTTGAATAAATACTGAAAATGGGCCAATGCTGTTCTCCAAATGGAGGGGTTTGGGTATATTGCAAAAATCTGCTGTTTTGCAATTGGCTGTAATTGGCTAACTACCACTAATTTGACTTCGCATGATATATTTGGAATAAAAACTATTCGCAGCTTAACACAGGTTTCTGTATAACTTAGAATAATAAGCAATAATTGCATAGTGGTTGAAATTGTTTTCAGAAATAAAAGGATTTTGCATTGCTAACAAATTTTAATGTATCTTTCTCTAGGTTCTGGGAAAACTGCTGCATTTCTTCTGCCCATATTGAGTCAGATATATACAGATGGCCCAGGTGATGCTTTGAGAGCCATGAAGGCAAGTGTATGGTTTGCAGCATATAAATATCTATGAATAACTCCCAGCAATGTGCATTTCATCATGCTTTCTCCAGTTGTCAGTTCTGTGTTAATGTTGACATTTGTGTATGGGAACGAACTCTTTCTGTTTGGGAACATAACTCACTCATTTGCCTGTGCAGGAGAAAGGCATGCATTACTTTTGTTTCAGCACAAAAATAACTCTACAGAGCACAGCTAGGGCCTTGACTTACAACCATTCATTTAGTGACTGTTCAGAGTTTTAACGGTATTGAAAAAAGTAATTTTTGATAGTTTTTTATACTTAAAAACTGTTGCAACATCCCCACGGTCATGTAATTAAAACTTAGTAGTTTTTTATACTTAAAACTGTTGCAACATCCCCATGGTCATGTAATTAAAACTTAGGTGGTTGGCATGTGGCATGTGTTTATGACAACACTGTTCCAGGGTCATGTGATCACCCATTGTAACCTTTCCAGCCAGCTTTTTACAAGCAAAGTCAATGGGGGAAGCCGAGTTTGCTTCATTGAATCACTTCAGTGATTCGCTTAACTGACAAAAGGTAAAATAAAATGCAACTCAACTGCCTTGCATAGAAAAATTTGGACTCAATTGTGGTCGTATGTCAAGGACTATTAGTATTGCTGTTTAACTTCAAGGAAATAATCAGGCAGAATGAAATGGGCATAACATTGGGCTATATTTTCAGTGACATCTTGCTCTTTAACATTACAGGAAAATGGAAGATATGGGCGACGTAAACAATATCCAATTTCATTAGTTTTGGCACCAACAAGGGAATTGGCAGTGCAGATATATGAAGAAGCTAGAAAGGTAAATATTACATGCTCCTGGGAGCTTATTAGCAGATCACAAGGCAAAGTTTTAGATCTGAAATTCTTGATTTTCTTCCCTCTAGTTCGCCTATCGTTCCAAAGTCCGTCCTTGTGTTGTATATGGTGGCGCTGACATTGGTCAACAGATACGTGACTTGGAACGTGGCTGCCATTTGCTTGTGGCAACTCCAGGCCGCCTTGTAGATATGATGGAGAGAGGAAAGATAGGCCTGGATTTCTGCAAGTAAGTAATACGGTTCTGTATGTTTATAAGATGATAAGTGTTGTAATATTGATAACCTTGGATACTCTGGAGCTTCCTTGTTAATATGGAATCATAGAACTCTTTATGTGCTACTATGTATTTTCTAGATACTTGGTTTTGGATGAAGCTGATCGTATGCTTGACATGGGTTTTGAGCCTCAGATTCGTCGTATTGTTGAACAAGATACTATGCCACTAAAGGGTATCCGTCAGACAATGATGTTTAGTGCTACTTTTCCAAAGGAAATCCAGGTATTTATGATGTTCAACTTTCCATAAGATTCAACACATTAAAGGGAAACTGATAAACACTGAAAGTAATTGTCTATGGCACGGGTGTCAAACTCATCACGTGACATGTCATGACTTTTTTTTTGCATTGCTGGGGTGGGCGTGGCCTCCGCATGATGCAACCGGCCCATGGGCTGGTGTTTTGACACGCTGGTCTATGGTAAACCCAAAGCTGATGTTCAAAAGTCAACTGGACTTTCTTGTTTTTTTCCTTGAAAACCTTTTGTTTCTCATCTAAGAAGCTTCTTCAGTTCTGGCATGAGAATCAAAACGTTTTCAAGGAAAAAACCAAGAAAGTCCAGTTGACTTTTGAACAGCACCTTTGGGACAAGCATGACCTGGATGACTGAGAATCTATGGTAAACTTGTTAAAAAGAAATAAGCGGAGGTCTTGAATAGTTTTCTTTTGAAGAACTTGTCTATAGTTCCTATTGTTGGGACACTTCTGTACACCCATAGAGTTTTGTGGTGATTGATGAACTATGGTTAGATGCATATTTATGCTAATTAAGTGCTATTTTTTAGATGCTTGCTCGTGATTTCTTGGAGGAATATATTTTTCTGGCTGTTGGCCGAGTTGGCTCTACATCTGAGAACATCACACAGAAAGTAGTATGGGTGGAAGAGCCAGACAAACGGTCATTTCTGCTTGATCTCTTGAATGCCACAGGTAAAGACTGAGGAAGAATTCCAGCATAAATCTAATGTAACTCTGTATTAGCTGAGGAGAAAAATGCAGGCTTTCCTTCCTATTTTCTCCTATAATTGACTGTTTTTACTTCAATCTGCCTGCAACTAGCTTGATTAGTAACTTCTTTATTATTGCAATCATAGCACTAGTTTGTATCACGTGGTGCTATATTGACAGGTAAACAATTAATGAAATTCTTTGTGTATGCAGGCAAGGATTCCTTGACTTTGGTGTTTGTAGAGACTAAAAAGGGAGCTGATTCCCTGGAGGAGTTCCTGTTCCGTGAAGGATATGCTTGCACCAGTATCCATGGTGATCGCTCTCAGCGAGATAGAGAAGAAGCATTACATCAGTTCCGCTCTGGCAGAAGTCCCATCTTAGTTGCCACTGCAGTAAGGACATATTTGGTTGTATAGCTTTGTGTGTCTTTTTAATTTTAGCTTTGGGAATTCAGGGTTCCCCTCTTGTCTTCAATAGGTAGCGGCACGAGGATTGGATATTTCCAATGTTAAACATGTCATAAATTTTGATTTGCCAAGTGACATAGAAGAATATGTGCATCGCATTGGCCGTACGGGTCGTGTAGGAAATCTTGGTAAGAGGGCATTAATCCTGGTGGGGGTTTTGCAGTTGCTAAGATCTATATATGCAGAAGTGCTAAATAACTTGAGAATGTGTAGCTGCTCAGAATTTTCCCAACCTCTACTGAAAAAAGCTTTTTCAAAATAATAATGGACATTGATTAGGATGCAAGTACTTTTAAGGAGATCTCTGCCAATAAAGGCCTGTTGGAAAAGATCAGTATGTATTATTGAGTGAATTTGTAAGTTCCTTGTAAGGCAGTATATGAACTTACAAATCTTGTTGCCAGGTTTGGAAAATTCCTAATGGAAATTGCATAGTGGTTAGCATTATTGCATTTCTGAGAAATTTTCACATTGAAGAATATATTTGTGAAAAGAGTATCCCAGGTTTTAAATAACATCCCCATTTAAATGCCTTTGGTTTTGACATGTTTTTACTTTCAGCGTTGTAAAACATGTAGAAGGAAAAGCCCATCAATGGCTTATCCTTCATACAAAAAGGGGAACAAATTGATCATAAATGCAGTGATAAATTACTGTTAACTAAGCTCATTATGAGTGGTTAGGAAGGACTATCTGCTTTTGTGTCATTTTGAAAATAAGCACAGATAGCTGAAGCTCTCATGTTTCCTTAACTTTTCTTTTAGGTCTTGCCACATCATTTTTTAATGATAGGAACGCAAATATCACAAAAGACTTGTTAGATCTACTTGTTGAAGCAAAGCAGGAAGTACCAGCTTGGCTAGAAAACTTGGCATATGAGCAACTTCATAAGGGCGGAAGCAGCCGTGGACGTTCCAAAGGGTAACATGAATGAATTTAAGTTTGAGAAACCTGCCTTCCATGTAGCTGGCTAGAGCTTCACTCAGTTTCACTCAGGTTGGAAGCTGTGTTCTACTTCCTGTGTTTTCAGGATGAGGGCTTTTTGCTGCTCCAATATTCCTTTGCATTTTGCAGAAAAGTAGGGTGTGAAGGGGCTGTTTCACTGTTGAAAGACCAGAGAAAATGGTAGTAAATATGGTATTTATTTGTTAGATTTATATTCCACTTTCTTTGTAGGAGCTCAGGGCAGCATGCATGGTGTTCCCTGCTTACTGTGTTAGACTTTTTGGTTTGGGGAAATTAGATGCCAGTTCAGTTGAAATTCTGAAATAACATTCTGCAGAGAATGAATAATGGATAGCTTTTTTTTAAAAAAAAAAAACCAGTTGAAGAATTTGAGACAATAGCTATAACGAGCATGCTATGGCAAAATAGATACAGAATATAAGAATTTACTTTACTAGAGGGTTTATTTAATGGGATTTGTAGATATTTTAAATACTGACTGACTACCTTTTTGTTTTCCTTCAGCCGCTTCAGTGGAGGCTTCGGTGCCAGAGATTATCGAACAAGCAGCAGCAGCAACAGTGGTGGGAGCAGTAGTTTTGGCAGCAGTCGTGCAAGTAGCGGTCGCAGTGGTGGTGGTGGAGGTGGAGGTGGAGGTGGTCACGGAGGTAGCAGAGGATTTGGAGGTAAATCTTTTGTGCTGTTTAGGTTGGGAATGGTGATAGAAAAATATTACAACACTCCACAGGGCTCTATGTTAAAATGCCTTGTGAACATTTTCATTGTATCTTAAATTTCTCTCTCTCTTCTTTTGTCTTAATAGGTGGTTATGGCGGCTTCTATAACAGTGATGGATATGGAGGAAACTATAACTCTCAGGGGGTAGATTGGTGGGGCAACTGATCTGCTTGCTGCAGATTCTTACCAAACAAACTAATATGGAAACCACATGTAACTTAGCCAGACTATACCTTGTGTAGCTTCAAGAACTCGCAGTACATTACCAGCTGTGATTCTCCACTGAATTTTTTTTAAGGGAGCTCAAGGTCACAAGAAGGAAAGGAACAGAAGCCCTACTTTGAAGAAGGTTTAAAGACTCCATTGTAGTCAGGATTAACTCCTCTACCCAACCCCACTCCCACTCCTAAACTGTATTTATAATTTTGTGACTGAGGATCATTTGTTAATGTACTGTGCCTTTAACTTTAGACAACTTTTTATTTTGATGTCCTGTTGGCTCAGTGATGCCCAAGATTATCAATTGTCTTTGCAAAATTATTCAACTTGGGCTTTATAAAAATCAAACCTTGGCACACAGGTGTGATACAACTTACAGGAATCATTGATTCATCCACTTTATCTGCAAAAACAAAAGAAAAAAAACTTGTGCGGTGGCCTACATTAGGGCTTTGATACTTGGAGATTTGAAAAATAAAACATCTTGAAGCATATCAATGGAATTAGTTTCTAATGTGGCAAAACTGTACAAAGTTAAAGTTGATTTGCTCACTCTATCCTGGATAGGTACTTCGAACCTGATTGTCTTTAAAAAGCCATTCCAGTCCTGGTAATGAGGTGATGTATGGATTGCATGCATACAAGCACTGTTTTAAAAGTAAATGCAAGTAAACACAGCAATTCCAGTGTTTAGGCAGATTATTAATGTGAGCTAGCCAATAGAAGGCAGAACATTACAGGGAATGTTTAAAGGTCTGAACTTGAAATAGTTTTTAGGAGAATTCATCTACTTAGACGTTTCAAAATTGCCTGCCATATTAAGTTGAAATGGTAGAATGGCTGACCATAACAGTGAAGGTCCATTTTTTAAAAGGGCCTGACTGATTTTTTTGGTCTTAACGCATGCTAGTGTTGATGTTTTTTGGTCAAGGGGGAATGAACAGGAAGAATTATGCAGCAGGCTTTATTTTAATGCAGATTCACATTACTCTGTTCAAGCTGCGTTGAAGTGTTAACTGGCTTACTGTAGACTTGTAAAATGGCTCCAGAAGAGTAACAAATTCTGAGATCACAAAGGTTGGAATGTACATAACTGCACAAGGTTCAATTCTGCTATCAAGTGCAGTTTTAGTCAGTTTTAGTTGCATAGGTTTCCATTGTATTTAGTCTTGTTATGCTGATCTGGCCAAAGATGAGTATTTCCAACAGTAAAAGGCCTCTGTCACTTAGTGTCTCTGGGATAACGTCTGTTGCCAGAGCTATTACCAACTCTTTCTCTAAGTGGCATAGGACAACAGCAAAATCTCCTAAAGTGCAATAGATCTTTTCAAGTGTATTGTGCCTTGTACTAAACTTTAAGTAGGTGCACTTGACAGTATTTGAAGTCATTTGTTATGGTGCTATTTCAATTAGTCTAGATTTAGGCCCTTGTACATTTTGCCCATAACTTTTTACAAAATACTTCTTTTATTGCACATTCAGAGAATTTTATATGTCTTGTGTGCGTGTCCTTAACTTCCAATCTTATTTTGTCTCTTGGGAGACAACGCAGCTTGGCTAAGGAGAAGGAACTAGATTCTAAAACTGGGACCATGGGAATAATGGTTGGGAAGAAAACTATTTGCACACGACAGATTTCTAGATACTTTTTGCTGCTAGTTTTGTGTAATATTTATTGAACATTTTTGACAAATATTTATTTTTGTAAGCCTAAAAGTGATTCTTTGAAAGTTTAAAGAAACTTGACCAAAAGACAGTACAAAAACACTGGCACTTGAATGTTGAATGTCACCGTATGCGTGAAATTATATATTTCGGGGTAGTGTGAGCTTTTAATGTTTAAGTCATATTAAACTCTTAAGTCAAATTAAGCAGACCCGGCATTAGCAGTGTAGCCATAACTTTCTGATAGTAAAACAAAAATTGGCAACTTTAAAATTAAACATGCCAAGGTTTTGATACACTTGTCTTAAGATATTAATGAAACACTTCAAAACACTGATGTGAAGTGTCCAGATTCTCAGATGTTCGTTGCGTGAGTTTTTGTTTAGTTGTGTGTGTTTTTTTTTTCAGTGAATGTCTGGCACATTGCAATCCTCAAACATGTGGTTATCTTTGTTGTATTGGCATAATCAGTGACTTGTACATTCAGCAATAGCATTTTAGTGAGTTTTACAACCAGCAATATTCTTCAGTTGTGATAAAGATTCAGTCATATGCAAAGAATGGGTTTAAACTTGCTGAGTGTAAACAATATGAGCGTCAGGTCACTGTAGGTTTAGTAATTGCTTATTGTATTAGTTTAGATGCTAGCACTGCATGTGCTGTGCATTACTCTCAAATTTTAATAAAATAAAAGGTTGAAATGAATCCTGTGTAGTTTTGATTCTTACTAAAAGTGGAATGGAATGGTTTAACCATAGGAAAAAATAGATGGTTGGAAAAAATAATGATTCTGCTTTTCCTAATCTCTGACTAAATCTGGGCACCATGAACTGAACTTTCGGGGGGGGGGGCTTTTGGTTTGGGGTAGACAGCCATTTATTGCTTTTTGGTATACTGTAATCCAAAACAGATCAGTTTCGACCTGAATAATAAGTAATAGTGTTGGTTGCAACCTGTAGATGAGGTTGCTTAGTATAATAATATAGTAGAAATGTATAATTCGACAGTTACTTAACTATCACTCATCTAGTAAGCCACTTTTGGGACTGGGAGACTATGTTTACATTAACCTCCATTTTAATATGCATCGGACCATTGAAGTAGAATTGTTTTGTAGGATTTGAGTAAGTGATAAGTGGAAGTTCAGGTCAACCAATGTGACCTGTAAAAACTTGTTACTCACTTTAGAAAAATAGTTGCGTGTTAGGTTTGAATGAGCATTTGGGGAAGGATAGCAGAGCAAGAATATAGTAGTAAAAAATTATTTGCTGCTCAGACCCCAGTAACAGGAGGTGGTTTACAGCCTTTTCAAAATATCAAAAGCAAAATTGAGTACAAAGGGTAAAGATTATAGAATAGGAAGACTGGTGTTCATACAACAACTCGGGAGATGTCAGCTAGCAGAAGACAATGAAAACTCCCTGATCAACAAATGGACAGACTGGGAAACAGCATCCATATATGCATTAGATTGCTTTGTTAATTTGTGCTTTATGTTTTGTCATTAGTTGCTTACTGAGAGGTGTGGCACTAAAAATAAAAAGGAAATTCCTAGAAGGTTGGCATTCAGACCATTTAGCCATTAAAAAAACAAACCATATTACACGCTGCTCGAGAAAATAAGGAAACAACCAGAACATGTTCTCTTCAGTACCAACACTCGGATAAGCAGGAATTAACCCCATAGAAAACAATACAGGTAGTTCTTGAGTTGCAACTTAAACTAACAATGGCTCAAAATTACAATGACCTCAGAAAAAGTGACTGATGAACTGTCCCCCACAGTTGTGTGATGACAGTTTGCTTGACAATTGGCTTCTTAATGTGATTGGAATTGGTAACCTGAGTTGACTTCTGATAAGCAGTCAATTGGTGAAGCCAGATTTGCTGAATGACCACAATTCGCCTAACTACTGGATAAAAATGGTCATAAAATTGGTCGCGATGTTACTTAACCATGTAGCTTAGCAACCAATATTCTGATTCCAATTGTGGCTGCTCTAATTGAGCTATCTAGGAGAAAACCATATTACTGTCAACACTTGCAGGGCAAACTACAGTGTATAAATAGAGCCAATCTCATGTCTCATTACCCAATCTCTAGTTGGGCAAGCAAGCAAGCAAACCCAGACAGCATCAAGGACTCCACAGTTCAAGCCTGACCAGCATAGATTCTACTGAGATGTTAGCCTACAATCATTCATGATTTGATTGTGTATCTGAGAGGTAACCTGGTGGGAGCTCTTGGAAAGATGCACTCCTGACTTCAAGTGTGGCATCAACGGATTCCAGGATAGGGGCATGGATGTGGCTATAATAGATTTTTCGGGCTTTCAGAGACATCATGTAGTAAGTGTACCACACCCTGATTTTGAAATTAGCCTCTCCAGCAATAAGTGGGATTGCTGCTGGTATCAGCCTCTTCCGCATAGCAACTTCATACCAGAACTGTTTTGTTCCATAGCCAAGTTGGAAGTGGGGTTTCCTACATTTGGGAGACTTTAGCCTGCCTCCTGGAGTAGAATCGGAAGCAATTCAGCAATAATTTAAAAAAATGAAGAGCAAATTGCTGAAATAAAAAAATTATAAAAATGTAACTTCTGATTTTCTTTTATAGCAGTTATGTATAAATACAAAATAGCCCCGTCTATGGTTACAGTATTGTTTACATTTTCTCTATAATTTTGTTCTAATCCTCAAAACCGTATAATTTTTTTTTGTTTCCCAGAAAAAGTCACAAGGTTTCCAATCATTAAGGTTAGTACAACATCCCATCTCTAATTAAAGCAGTCAATTTGGCCATTACACCAAGTTCCATCTTCACTATCTATTCCTGTAGTGTGGATATAACAAAATCTTTTCATCGGGGCGTATATAATAGCCTTGCAGCAGTTATATGTAAAGAAAAATTCCACAATTCTAGTCCAATCCCTGCTCAGGCAGGAAACCCTATACCTTTTCAGACAAATGGTTGTCCAGTCTCTTTGTAAAAACTTCCAGTGTTGGAGCATTCACAACTTCTGGAATCAGGTTGTTCCACTGATTAATTGTTCTGTCAGGAAATTTCTCCTTAGTTCTAGGTTGCTTCTCTCTTTGATCAGTTTCCATCCATTGCTTCTTTTCCTGCCTTCAGGTGCTTTGGAGAATAACTGGACTCCCTCTTCTTTGTGGCAGCCCTGCTATCATGTCACCCCTAGTCCTTCTCTTTATTAAACTAGACATACCCAATTCCAGCAACTGTTCTTTATACATTTTAGCCTCCAGTCCCCTGATCATCTTTGTTGCTCTTCTCTGCACTCTTTCTAGAATCTCAAAATCTTTTTTACATTGTGATGACTAAAACTGGATGCAGTATTCCAAATGTGGCCTTAGCAAGGTATTATAAAGTTATGTTAACACTTCACGTGGTCTTGATTCTATCCCTCTGTTAATGTACCCTAGAACAATGTTGGCTTTTTTGGCACCTACAGCACACCACTGGCTCATATTTAAGTGATTATCCACTAGGACTCCGAGATCCCTCCTATACTATACCTGTACATTTGGTTTTTCTTGCCTCACTTTTTTCACTATTGAATTTCATTTTGTTAGATAGCACCCATTGTTCAAATCTGAAGATCCTTCTTTATCTTAAGCCTATCTCCTGGAGTGTTGGCTATTCCTACCAGCTGGTGTTGTCTGCAAATTTGATGAATTCACCATCTATCCCCTCATTGAAATCATTGAAGATGTTGAAGCGAGCCTTGGGGTACCTCACTGCATACTTCCCTCTATGTGGATGCAGTCCATTGAGGACTACCCATTGAGTGTGGTTGGTCAGCCAGTTAAGAATCCATCTGGTGGTGATACTGTCTAACCCACATTTTTCTGTGTAACTGTTGTAAGTTGTAAGTTGAGTACATGTTCACCAAGCATATTTCCAGCAAAAGTTTATACATTCTAGACAGTTTTTCTAATGACGTAGTAACAATTCCTCATTATATAAAAATTATCTTTAAGACTATAACATAAATTTCAATCCTTTCAACCACATATTCTCCCTTTGATCCATGTGTATGTTGTACATTCTTTTACTTATTCTTCTGTTTCATATTTCAATAACATTTATACATTTTAGCAATAATATGATCACCATTTGTGCACAGTTCCATTTCAAATTCAGCCTTACAATATTCAAAAGCTCTGCTACATACTTTAAAACTTTTAAATAATTGTACATTTGAAATCCATTGACATGAATATCTGTCTACCATCAGTTCTTTTGTTTTTCTTCTACATTCTCCTTGACAGAATTCTAACATATCAAAAGTAAATCAACCATGTTTTGTAATTTTCATAAAAAGCTTCCTGTGCTGAGACCCACAAAGGTATTTTTAAGCATAGTCTTAAGTTTATATCTGTTCCATATTCTCAATATGGCACATTTAACAAAACGATTTTTAAAATTTACATAAACCTTAGTTTGATCATATCATAGATATCTATGCTACCCAAATCTTAAATCAAAAGCCTTTTGTTTCTTAGCAGCATCCATTCTTTCATTCAGACCAAACAGCAGGGTACAAAAGATAATTTCAAATTAGGTAAGCCCAGTCCTCTTTTGTGTCTTGTAATACTTTGTATTTCATTTATTGTTTTCCCCTTTGCTAAACAAATTTGGCCATATCTTTCTGCCGTTGTTTAAATCAGGGGTGTCAAACTGCCGGCCCGTGGGCCGGATGCGTCATGCCAAAACTGCGCCCACCCCGTTGCTGCCAATGGGAAAAAAGTCATGATACATCGTGACACGTCATGTGACGTTGCAAGTTTGACACCCCTGGTTTAAATGGTACATCAGATGTCAAAACAAAAATATTCTATGCAAGACCTTAATCTCATCACAGAAATTCTCCCCAACAATGACAATTGTGTTTTCTTGCACTCTAAGTAAGGTATGTTTTTTATTTCATTCCAGGCCTTAACATAATTCTTTTGAAAAAGCATACAATTTATATTTCTCATATTAATACCCAAATATGTTATCTAATTCTCAACCTTGAAACCTATTTTATTCAATTCTATTTGAACTTGTGTCTTCATATTTTTTGTCAACGTTCTTTGTCTTCTGTTTGTTAATCTTATAACTTGCATTTGCACCAAATTCTTTTTATTTCCTCATTAAAGTTTAAATTCCATTTACAATTTCCTTTAGGACAAATACAATGTCATCTGCAAAGCCTCTTAATTTTTTAAAATTTTTTTAAATCTTTACAATCTTTAATCCTCTCCTCTTATGTCTCTGCTTAATATTTCTAAAGCTAAAATAAACAAAAGGAGACTGGACAAAAAAGTCCACTCTCTTATCAATTTTTTTTAATACAACTTATTTTTCATTGTGTTGTTCAAAATATTCTAAAATATCCAACACTGTTCTTTTAACTGTCTTTTAGGTTAAAAACCCAGCTTGATCTTAATGTATAGGTTCTTGTGAAATTATTTTGAGTCTATCAGGATCATTGTGAACAGTTTATAATCTGTAATTATATTGATCTATATCAATTCTCATCAAAGTCAAATCCTGTCCTTTGGATACTTGTGTTACATATGTTTGTAATTATGTAATTGACATCTCAGGCATCTTTCTTCCCTGTAAGGTAAAATTAATTGTATTTTGCAAAGATTGCAAGAGATTATCTTCAAAACATTTATAATAAGATACTGATCATCCATCTGGTCCCGGTACTTTTCCTAATTTAATTTTTTTATACTTTCAGAAACTTCTCATTGTTATAGGAATATTCATAATCTTTCATCGTTTCTCTGTAATCTTTGCTAATTTTATTTTTTAAAATATTACTCTATTTTTCCCCACAGGAATATTATATCCTTATAGAAATTAAAGAATATTGATGAAAAACCTTTTGTATTGCCATATTATTCATTATTACAGTATCTCCCTCTTGAAGTTTCACTACTGTTTTTTTCTTTTCTTAATTTATATGCCATTTTTCTGGTTTATTTTCAATTTTTTTTAATGTAGCTAATTTTTATTTCCATTTCTTTTATTGTTATTGACAACTGTTGCTATAAAGGTTGGTGAGAGATATTTGTCTTCCTTTTAGATTTCTTTAATTCTTCTTTTCTTTTTATTTCATCCAAGATAGGCTGTGCTTTCTCTTGTCCTTCTTTAAGTAAAACATTATATTGTATAAGATATCCTCTCACAAAAGCTTTGTTTGCATAACAAACCATTGTTAAAGTTCATACTTTATTTATTTTCAAAAAACTCTTTATCAGTTACTTTTTACCACCTTTCACTCTTCTTTCTTTCTGTAGCAACATTTCATTTAGTCTCCATTTGAAAGTAATAACTGTCTTTTTATAAAGCAAACTCACAGGGTTATGGTCATAAATAGTCTTTGGTAAAATCTCTACTTTAGCAGTCCTTGTAGCTAAATTCTTTGAAACCCAGATCATATCTATTCTTAAAAAAGATATATGTCTTTTTGAAAAGTAAGAATATTTTTTAGAATTTCCATTTTTCTATCTTCATGCATCCACCAACCCTAAATTATCCATCATATCAAAAAAGGCATTTGGTAATTTACCTTGAGTAGTTTTGATATTTTTCTCAGATGTTTTATATAATTGTGGAAAAATTCTAGTTCCCCATCAAACTCCAATTTTCATAATAAAAATAATTAATTTCCCTATAAGTCTCTTATGAAACTTTGCTTTATCTTCATTTGGGGCATAAATTCCCAATAGTATAGACTTAACCCCATATAATTCAACTTCAGCTCCAACAAATCTACAAAGTTCATAAGTTAATAAAAAGTTTTCTATATTATAAATTAACATAGAAAACAATTCTATTTCTTTTAGTTCTTGCTTTCTATCAAAGTTTTTATATCTTTCTTCCTGGTATGGGTTCTTGTAAGCAAATTATATCCTGTTTTCAATTTTATTAAAATGTATTATAATGTGAAATACAATGAAGATAAGGATTAAAAGGGGGAAAGGGGTTGCAGGATAAAAAGAAGAGGCAAAGAAATAAAAAGCATTGATTATTGACTCTTTCCAAATACTAAGTATCCTTACAACCTCAGCTTTTCACTTTGCATTCAGTTACTGCAAGTTATTTCTTTAACTACAAAATTATCCCATCTTCAAACTGAAGTCAGAGATTCATTTCTTTTATTTTGACTAGAAGCAATTGCCAGATGGAAACAAAACTGGATAGGATCTTTTCTTTGTTTAAAACAATTAACATAGCCGTTACAATCATCTCCATTTTTTTTTATCATTGTGAGAAACAGTACATCTTTCCATTTATGTTTATTGGATATTCTACACTGCCAATATCAAGTGGGTGATGAAAATCAAAATGTAAATACTGATCTATGTGTGGGGGTTTTCTGTAAACTTCACTTTTATAATAGATGCAAATACCTCCTAAAGATTGGTCAAATGCATGCATCAGAACAAGCTATGTTGTCTACAGTGACCACATGGTGTATTAGGGGAACAATGACTATAAATAAATATTCAAGTGTACCTGAGAACATGCAAATTCTATACATTCCAGCTCGCCAATCTTACTCAGCTCCTGTTCAACTCATAATGTTTCTTCCCAGGTAATCTCCAGTTTCTCTCTACAGCAGGTAAAAGGGGAATTATATAGGTGCTTCTTTTAAATTTAAGCTTTCAAACTTCATCAATTTAAAAAAGTGTTTTCCAGTGCAAATTATGGACAAAGGCTCAACCACAGATATTTGTTTAGACGGCAAGAGGAGCGTTTTTCTCCTAAGATTTCTTCAGCTCTATCTCCAGTTCCTACTGCGATGATTGTCAAAGTCGTAAGACTCAGCACCCAAACACTAACATTAAGCTTTCTCCTTTGTGCATTGTGTAAGAGGCACCAGAACTGAGGGTTTAAAAAAAAAAAGAGTCCTGCTAATGCAGCGACCCAACACTTGCCTGTTACTGTGGGGGTGGGGAGAAGGGGAGGAATAAAAACAGATGGATTTATCAGCAATCCAAGAGCTTTATGGAACAAATTCTTCCATCTCCAGTAATCCCCTCCTGATACAGAGGATTTCCCTACCATTAAATGATAGCTTTTGAGAATGAGGGTAAAAGCCCAGACAGTGAGAGACACAACACATCTGATGATAAAGGCTGGACAAAAGGTGGCACAGCTCTCATCTTGGCAGGTGAGCACATTTCATCTTTCTTGCAGAAATTCCACAGAAAGATGGTTGATTGATGGTTGGGATCAGAGATGTTCATTTCCGCGCCATTTGTGCATTTATTTCAGTACTGCCATTTTCCCCCATACGATGCTTTTCCAGACTTCTTGCAGACCTCATTTCTCAACAAGCATCGTAGACATAGGGGAGCTGAAGTTCAGCGGAAGACAGCAACAAGCGGCTATAAGCTTGTTTTACCACGCATTCCACAGGCATATTTAACTGAGTGGAAATAAGAAAGGCTGCAGGGACCATTATTTTCTGAAAAACCATTTTCGGGCAGCAATCCAGGGAACAATCATACGGGAGTAGCCCCATTGAAACCAGCCCTTAATTCACCTCTGAATAAGTGTGCTTATTGTGGGAGGTTACAAAATCAGAAAACAAGCAAAAGAGGAAATGGATAACGTGCATTTTAAAGAATTCTTTTAAAATCCAGAAGCAGAAGGAGCCATTACAAGTAAGCATGAATGGAATACTTTTGTGCTTTTGTTTGTTTTTAGATTTGCAAGAACATTTGTCATGTCTGAGATGCCATAGTGAACAATCAGGGTAATGTTGGCCATCATTTTAAATGGTAAGTAACTTCTAATTCCAAGAGACTCCACAGATTTTTTTAAACACTAAAATCTAGTTCTTTTATTTCGAAAGCATTTATCATACATTTGTTTGCCTTTCATTTTTGTTTGTGCCTCTGCAACCAAGAATATCTGACTACCAGCATTATCTTTAAAAAAGAGCAAAAAAAAAATCTATTCTGATACTTGGATATTCCTGACAAGAAATTGTATCCATCTATCCATCTACCATTTTGTCTGAAACACAACCATTTCATCTTCCACTGTACAACTTTCTGACAATTCTGTCTCAAAGGATTTCACTTTTTCTGATTAGCAAAATGGATACTTGTGAGCTGATCAACAAACTACAAATACTGCAATTTCTTGATATATTTAATAGTTAAATATATGTGGAAAAGTGGAAAAAGGGTTTTTCTTGTTTGTTTGTATTAGACATTCCACTCAGAATAACAGAATCACCCAAATCACAGAGTTGGAAGGGATCTTGGAATTCTTTTAGTCCAAACCCTACTAAGGCAGGAAACCTATTCAAGAGAAAGGAATTGCTTGATAATTATTTCTTAATATAACATACGTTATAAATGTTATCCTGTAAAATAGCAGAGGCAATCAGTTTTGAATGTGGATTACATAAGATAGCATTTGACTTGTTCAGACAATGAATCAGATGTATTCCTGTCCCCTGGAACAAGAACCCTTGAAGATCGGACCAGGGCCCCATCTTGTCAGGATTATGTAGTCTGCAATACTCAAATGGAAGCATTCAGGAAGCTCAGAACAAGAACAGGAAGGTGATTGATTGACTTCTCCCTCTGGAGCTTTCTAGAAGCAAGCATTTCGGATATGTTCCTTGTGATCAGAAGTGGTAAAAGTCATAACTGTAGTCAATGGTAGCCCAAGTCTCCATGAATTTGTCTTTCAAAATATGTGGCCATTACATCTCATGGTCACAAATTTTACAGTAAGGTATACAATACTTCCTTGTATTGGTCCTGAATCTCTCCATATTTATTTGTAACAGAGGACTTCAAAATGTATTGTTGTGAAAAATGGCCAAAACCCTTTTTATCTTCATTTTCCATATCTTCCACTATTTTCTATCATGTGTCTCATGATCTGCTTTCTCTTCAAATTAAAAATAGTATATAATTATTTCTGTTTTGACTGCCTAATAATGCTGGTTAGGATTATGTGTATGTGTTTTTTCCAGCTTTCCTTTGAAGTGCAGTGACCAAACTGAACACAATGTTTCAAGAGCATTCTTATAGAAACCATTACCATATTGACTATTTTTAATTTGCTTCTTAACGATTCCAAGTATAGAATTTGAGCTATTGATCAGGATTCTAAAACCCATTTCCTGCCCAGTCACTGCAAAGTTTACACACATATGCACACAATAGGATTTGCTGAGTGGTAGCGCACCTGCTTTGTATGCAAAGGATTTCAGTCTCAGCAACTCAGTTTCACACAATTGCACGAAGCATTAAATTGGGTTGGTTTTATTTGACATAGGATGTTATATGAATGTAATCATTGTTCCTTATTTAAGCTAACTATGGCTTTCTCTGATGCATTATCCCAGCCATTTTAACACAGTTCCATATATAACTTTGCCAATGTTTTTTGTTCTATGGCATAAATGGGGACTCAAACCTTTAAAT